>NC_079333.1:66160820-66460820 GCF_029582105.1 Oenanthe melanoleuca | reverse complement strand
GACATGCTCTGAGTGCGGGCTGTGCCTGACATGACTTAAGCATAAACCAGAAAAAGTTAGTCATTCTCATTAAAAAATACAGCTGGTGAAGGGGGTGCCCAATTTACTAAAATCAGCTACTTGTGACTGTGTTTGCCCAGGAAGTGGGAGACCTAAGCCTGAGGCAGCTGAAACCCACAGACTTGGCTCTGCAGTAGTTCAGTTTCAGTAGAAAAAGTTGGCAGTGCCTCTCCAACTTAACAAGTTGCCAGGGTTTTTTTTCATTCTTTTTTTTTACTCAATCTCTTAGGATTGCTTTTCTTCTTCATCTGAAAATGGCTTCCCTGATTTGAGTGTACTGGTATATTTCCAGTATATATATTTCCTCCTTTCCAAACAGCTAGAAATCTAGATGGAGATTTGAGGCTATGAAACTTCAGAAAATACTGAAATCTGTGACTGCAAGTTGAACACAGAAGTCCCACAAATTTAGGTGTGATGACATTACCGGTTGCCACATCTTCCTTGTTTTGTCAACACTGTCACAGAGAAGAAAGTTTCAAAATATGCCTGCAACTAGCCATTTGTCAAAAGTAAATAATTTTCCCCATCTAGAAGACTACTACTAACATTTTGTATTAATGCAGTTCTTGATTTCTGAGATTATCCTGATATGGTCCCTATATATTTTTTAGATACAAATAAGGATGGAGAATGCTTACAGGTTCTCCTTTTTAAAGCACCACGGAAAGAACATCGAGTTTGGCCACAACACAGCTGACTCCTGCTCAGAATCCTGCTATTTGAAGTAATTTTATTCATGTTACTGAACCTTCCTAATAGGATTAGAAGACTTACTAGATGTGACACACATGCCACAGCCTGAAGCAGCCTTTTTACATTACGTGACTTCATGTCACTGCACAGATCAGGTACATCCTTCTCCAGGATTCATGCATCTTTCAAGAACCTAAAAATCCCCATTGCACAAGATAGGCTCAGCCACACCAAGACCTCACTGCCTCTGTTCACAGGCCAGTCCTGTTCACAACCTCTCCTCCTGTACTACCTTTGCACAGATGCAACCTTAGATTCTGGCCTACAAAAATCTTTGGTGAAAAACCTGAGTGGAACAACCCAGGCACATTTTGCTAGTTTTACTTTTTTTTTTCTTTTCCTCAATATGGTCAATTTGTGTGCAGAATTGCTTAGGTCATCCTGTGTTCACACCAAAATAGAAAGGAAACTGCCCACATAAAACCCCATAAAGTTACTGTAACCACTGATATTCCTGGGGTACCAGTTAGCCAGGGTTTCATGCTATGAATCAGCCGCAGAGAAGGGTATTATGTCTGAGGTCCTCCAAGAGATTAAAAAAATCAGATAGTAATGGCAATACACAGTTAGACAACCCTGCTTTAAACTTCTACAAAATATTGTACCTGTCCAGAACCTCAGCACCTTTACTTAGGAGCAACATACAGAGAGATTTGTTTATTTCCTTGTTCACATAAAACTACAAAGTACTTAGAAACTTAACTAAAAATTAAAAAAAAAAAAAAAGGAAAATTAAGTCCTTTAAGTATTAACTGCATCTCTGCTGTATCTGCAAACACCTCAGCAGTTATATTTTTTTTTTTTTGGGCAGGATTCTTCATTAAAAATAGCAAAAAAATGTTTACGAAAATATTAAAGCTATTCCTTCAAGAGAAAAATTACTGTTTAATAGAGAAATTTGTAACAATTAAGTGCTACAAAAATAAATTAAAAATTTTAAATGGCTTATATTACAGTCCAAAAACAACTAAGATGCAAGGACAGAACAAATTATGTCTGAAGGCATCATTTACTTCCTTTCAGGAGATCGTCATTTGGTTTTCTAAGCATTAAAAGTCTAAACTAGGTGTTTCACGTGCAAAAAGTCAGTGCAATAAAAAAATTGTGTCTTCTTCAGATTGAGAGTCCTATCATTAAAAATACCTGTGCAACTGTCACAAGCAACAACTCTAACACTTATCAGTTAATGCATCCTTCCTCAGTACTTTTTAATACTATAAATTTAGTCCTCCAGATGCAGAAATTTATCTTCCAGTTACGACATCATCCTGTATCTGTGGAAAGCAACAGAATTGCCCTAAGCTAGCTGGAGCTGTTCAGTAACACCAATTACATAAAAGTTTTCCTAAGAAAATAAATACTCTAGAAAATACAGTAGATATATAGATATAATCTACTGGTCCTACATCAAACCATAGAATTACCTACATTTTGGAGTTTATTTGCCAATCGCTATTAGGCTCAGCCCCCAGAAAAGAAAGAAGGAAGAGATTTTCTTTGTTCACATTTCCTGTGCAGGTTGACTTTAACGAGAGTTACAAAGATGACTTTGAGCAAGATTTTTAACCAAGTAACACTGGGAGAGTAAAAAGTCAATGACAATGGAGGTAACAGATACAGAAAAGTTATCTGAGTTTGTGTTTTGCTATAGTGTTTACAGAACAAATTTTCATCTCTTAGCACCATTTATTTAAGCACACACAATTTATACAAGACTAATAATCCTTTTAATAACCACAATTTCTTTATCCCTTTATAGTACCATAAAACAGCAGGCTGCCATCAGATTCTTGCCTCAACTATCACTCGCAAACCCCACCAAAACCAAGTGCTACAGTGGCATGGCAAGTTCAGTAACAGCTGAATTGACATCCCTGTGCAGAGCTGCCTTTGGCTCCACCCAAATCGGCTTGTTACCTTCCCATTTCATCATTTACCTATTTAGCTCTGACCAAACCCTAAGTCAAAGACTCCACACTACCTGACCCTAAACTGGTTACCCACACTTTAAGCAAGAAAGACTGGTTATTATAATTCATGAGCAGTAAATCCTGCAGCCTTCAATACAATTTCTGTGCCTAAATCACTCACATGCACGTGAAGTCTTCCCTCATGACTCAGTTATCTGGAAACCCACATTTCTAAGTAAAAAAGGCAACCTCGAGATTTAATGCTTAGCTGCTTTCTCAGTTTTATCTGCTGCAGAAAACAGCTGAATTTCCTCCTCTTTCTTTCAGTACAGATTCACAAAGCATCATTCCAATCACTTTTTCTTGCAAACAGGCTGGACTAGAAGCAGACGTTTCAGATAAGATAGTAATGCTATTAAAGTCAGATGACCAAAAACCAGAAGGTATAAACAATCAGGAGAATGATTACTGAAGAATTTTATTATAATTTTCCTAAACTTGATGCCTTATCCAACAAAGAGCAGAACAAGGGAACAAATAGAAAAAAATTCAACAATAAGTAAATGATAAAGTTGAACTGACTTATACCTGCAAGGAATGTCATCTGTAAAATTTAAGACACATTTACCAACAGGAATGCAGTCACTCAAGTGACTAAGGAAAAGAAAAAAGGAAGTAAAGCAAGACAACAAAGGTTGGCTAATTTACTTCTAATGTCATACTCCTGCAGGGAAGCATGACAAATTCTTACCCATCAATTATTTGTCTTTTTGCCCTACCAAGAGAGACAAAACAGGAGGGCCAGAAAGCAATACAAATCACACATGCCCACGGCAGATAGTTACGTAATGCTGACGTACTGCCTGCTCTTTGCTCACAGCACTTTGCTGCAATTCCAAGTACCAGCTTTTAACAGTTACCCAGTTTGAACACTTTTATACTGCTTTGTAAATAAAAAGCAGACACACAAAGAGGAGCAGAATGAAGCTTCAGAGCTACTTTCAACAGAGATAAAAATAAGAAAAGCTGAAGGTTAGCTTTATGACGAGATATTTTCTGTTTCATAAAAAGTCATAGAACTGGCTTTTTGTACTAAAACTCAAAACTAAATTGCCTGCCAATCCAAAGTCTTTTAGCTTGACTTGCTTGAAGAAACCACAAACAAAAAGAGAAAGACAGCTCCTTCAACTTAACTGAAGTGCTACTGCCAGGAACAGAAACACAAGTCAGTAATTCTTTCAATAATATACACCTAGAAATCTTTCTATTTAGAAGAAAACTTGCCCTGAATAGAGTCAAACGCATCAGCTAAAGTAAAGGCAGAATGGGTACATTCTGCAGGCCCAAAAAGTATTTATTATTAATCACGGGAGAAAGAAACAAGAAAAAAACAAAACAAAAATACAGCTAATACAGCAGAACTGGCCAGATTTCACAAAACTAAATCCATAAAACATTCATAAAATGTGATACTAGCCATATTAAGTCATTTTTTTCCTACATTTCATCTTTAAAAACTAGGACACAACCATAAAATCAGCAATGATCTATTGCTCAGTACCTATCATACCCATTATGTAAGCAAATACATCACAACACTTAAGATCACATGCTTGAATAATCAGCTGCTAATTAAATATATCTGCAATTGCCTTGATCCTTCCTTTCTCTGACCTAAAACAGTAAGTAAACATCACAAAAATCTCAGTCTTCAGCAGCCAGACGTAACAAAGAAACCAAAACAATATACTCCTTCCTGTGGGGCAGTTATAAGTAAGACTGTATTTTAAAGTCTAGAGCACAGCAGACTGATTTATAACAAATGACTACACAATTTAATATACACAGCAAACTGAGGAGGCCACCTCATGCAGTCAAACACTAAGATAAGCCCTTTTGGAAGGCCACACCAAAGAGTGCTTACCCAAAACTGGGGGCATCAGCACCCATCACTGGAACTTCCTAATAAGCATAAGATAAAAATATTACAGACATAAATTATTTCTTCGTGTGCTTTTTTTTTGTACTCCTTTGAGTAACTAAATTAAAGTCTCCCTTCTACCTGTCTGACCTCTAATAACAACTCTTAAAACATGCCCAGGTTACCTCAGGCCTTGAGGGAGATAATGTTTGTAGGCTCTCAAGAAAATGCTCTGCCAGCATTTTCCTTCTCTGTTGCAGAGAAGAAGGAATGACTTTAGAACTTCTACTGATTTCAAGTTATGGAAGCACAGTGCCAGAAAAGAAATGTGCTAGAAAGAACTGACCCATAAAGCAGTTGGTGACCAACTACCATCCTAAAGGCACACGTCACAGGGTGTGTGGTGTGTTCATCACCTGTAGGACAATCTCTGTATCTAAGGGCCCAAAAGCATACAGAAATTTACAATGCTGTAAGCCTATCAAAATAAATATTCCAAATATAATAAAAGCATTTCCTATTATTTTTTCTTAAATCATAACCTAGGAACAATCTGAATATAAATACCAGTATTTACACATGCACAGACATAAGTGTGATTACTGCTGTGGACATTATTTTCACTGCTCAAGATGTAAAACACAAACACTAAGATAAATAATTCAGGATTAAGCTAGAAGATTGCAGTAGCAGTTTGAATCACAAAGAGTAACAAAGATTTCAGACTTGCTTATCTTTACATTCATAGCAAAGCTATAAAGTACAAGGAACTTGACGATAAAATTTTAACTTTTGAGGAGACTGATTGCACCCAAGTCATTTTTACACCAAGTAATCAGAAAAGCTTATATGTTTTGATTATAATTGACCTTAAGCTAAGGACTGCAAGATTTATGTAACTGACATTAAGCTAGTGACTGAGAAACAAACAGGACAAGCAATTCGGGCAGGATGAAAATCTTTGTATTCTAAATGATTACTTCTGCGGTTAAGTTCAGGAACGAAAGAAAAATTGGTCTCAGTGACCCACAAAGCTGCAGAGCGTTCTCGAGAAGAGTGTGTTCGTGCATGTGCATGCACACAGACACACACACACTGAAGGTCAGTCTCCTCCCTGCATTTCACACTTCCCTCCCTCCCGCTCATCTTCACACAGGCCTTGCGCTCTATCCCTGTGCCAGAGTACGGCCTTTCAGAAATCCCAAGGCTCCAGCGGCTGTCTCCGCGGCCCGCACTCAGCAGACGAGCGCTGTCCCTTCCTCCCCCGCTCCGCCCCGCTCCCCTCCCGGCCGCGCTCTCCGGAGGCGCCGGGAAAACCCGCCGAGCCCGGGCCGGGACCGGCCGCGGGAGGGGAGAGGCAGGCGGGCAAAGCCGGCTTCAGGGCAGGCCGGGCAGCCCCTCCGAGCCGGGGGGAAACAGCCCCCGCCGCCCGAGCGAGGCCCGGCTGTCAGAGCCCCTCGGTGGTTCGGGCCACGCTTGGCCGCGGTGCCGGTCCCGGTTCGCGCCGGAGCCCCGCGCGTAGCAGCGGAGAGGCGGCGGCGGGGGAAGGGCGCCCCGGTCGCACCGTGCCCCTTCGCCGGGCCGAGGGGCGGGCGGAGGCGAGCGGGGCCTCCGGGGCCGCACTCACCACTTGGTAGCGGCTGACGGGCTGGTGGTGATCCATCCTGGCCGCCCGCCGACACGCACGGGCGCGGCCGCAGCTCCTCCGACCTGGCGCCGCGTCGCTCGGGCTGCGCTCCCCTTCTTTCTTCCTTCCTTCCTTCCGCCGCCCGCTCGCCCGGCGCCGCCGCCGCCGCCCGGCCCTGCCCCGCTGCCGCCGCCCCCCGCCCGCCCCCGCGGTGGCGGAGCCGGCCCAGGCCCCGCCCCGCCCCGCCGGGGCCGCGCTCCCCGTGCCCGTGCCCGGGGCCGGGAGCGAGCGCCGCCGGGACTCTCCGGGGCCGGGAGCGAGCGCCGCCGGGGCTGGCAGTGAGCGCCTCCGGGACTCTCCGGGTCCGGGAGCGAGCGCCCCCGGGGCTGGCAGTGAGCGCCTCCGGGACTCTCCGGGTCCGGGAGCGAGCGCCCCCGGGGCTGGCAGTGAGCGCCTCCGGGACTCCCCGGGTCCGGGAGCGAGCGCCTCCGCCCCCGGGGCTGGCAGTGAGCGCCGCCGCCCCCAGCTCGGAGCGGCTCCACCGCGGCTGCCGAGAGCGGGACTTGCTTCGTCCTTCCTAGGCCTTTACGTCCCAGGCCTTGCCTAAATATTTATCACTGTTGATCACCATGGGACAAGAAGTCCAGTATAGCGCAGAAGACACCTTGGGCATCTGGAGAGCGATTTTGAGTAGGCATCTGCCTAAAGTGATTAAGAATCCTGAGCCCGTTTGCCTGCTGTTCCTGTGAAGGCAAAGCACGATGTTGTGATTTTCCTCTTCTCTCTTCCTCCTAAAACTAATTGTTCAGGTGTTTATGACCCTCCTGGAGCAAAACCAGTTAAAAACGCCTGCGCCCATAAAGGTGTATGGGTGAGGCTGACTCATTTCTAGGTTCCTGAGCTGCCAGATGTGCAGCTGTGGCACGCAACAATTTCAGACAGCAGTAGATGCATCTCTTGGCTGCAGTGGAGAGGAGCGCTCGAGTGTGCTGCTCTATAGCTCATCTGCACGGCAAATGCTCTCACAAAAGTGGCTTCTCGCTATCTCTGATGCCGGCACGCAGAACTTTACCCTGCAGCTCAGGTCATCACCTTTCCTGAGCAGCAGGGCGAGTGTTTTTGTGCAGTCATCCCCGGTGAGCGGGGCGAGGATCTGCGGAGTGCGGCGAAGTGCCGGTAGGAGTGCGTGGGAGGGCAGGAAGCGGAGAGCCAGCTCCATTGTCGGAGCTATCGAGATGGGGTGGGAGTGAAGATAGGCAGGATTATAAGGGAGGAGGAGGTGGAAGCGTGAGACACACACTGTGTGTGCTTGGCACCTTGCTTGCAGCCCGTACCTGGCTAATGCAGCAGTTACTACAGCTATCCAAATGAAAAGAAAAACATGTTTGGAAAGGTCGGGCCTATTCTGTTTGTTGCATTTTTTTTGTTTCTTGTACATCTCTGTTGCACATCAAAAGCCCCAGCTGTCAGGAGACAAAGTTGCCAGAGAAATATAGGTTAGAAATTGATTAATATAATTTTTCTAACAGGCTTTTCTCCTTTTTCTTCATTATACATAATGAATGTTTAATTATTCTGTACTTAAAGGAACGGTTATTAATAAAGGTCATCTTGAGTTTAAGAAAGTTTGCACTGAGTATTGCAGTATGTTTCAGTTGCCAAAGCCTCTTAATTATATTTCCAGATTTCACAGGACATGGAAATTGGACCATTCATATATTCAGTTTAACATCTTATGTATCATTAGCAACAATTATCTCCAAAGTAAACTTTTTCTGAAGTGTTGCATGTCACAGCTCAGGAAGCTGTCATCTGATCTCCACAGCTTTTTAAATGTGTCTCAGCTCTGCTATACACTGCCCTTGAAACTCCAACTAGTTAAGAGCTGCCAAATGGAATTTGAGACTGCAAATGTTGGAATACAATTGAGTAAGCATTTATTAAGATGTAACCTTCACTTTTGAACATGCAATTCATGTCTTTTAAGGGAAGAAAGGACAATAGGCCTTATATTAAATACACCAACATGTATTTAATAGGAAAATTGGAAAATATTCCATAGTCCTTGGGAAAAGAGTCAGTAGAGGCAGGAGCAGATTCAGTAGAGATAATACAGTTGTGTGTGGAAAGGGAGTTTTATATCTAGGGACAAATTTTGGATGGAGTGTCTAGCTTATACACAGAGACCAAATTTCTTTTACTTTGGGAATATAAGTGTAGTTATGTGACTTACATCAAAGAAGGCCATGTGGCTAATTTAGGCTTTAAATATGCCCTTCTTTTGATTTTTATTCTTTTTGGAACATCGTAATATTAAAAAAAAAAAAAAAAAAAAAAAAAAAAAAAAAAAGTAAAGATAATGCATTTTTATTAGGTCTTTGTATTTTCAAAACAGTGTTATCTGTATATTTTAATTTAACTGTCTGATTCCAGAGGTTTTGACAGTGGCATAATATTAATGTATAATGGAAAGAATTTGAAGGAACTAAGATTCCTTAAAATCACAGAACCACAGAATGGTCAAGGTTGGAAGGGACCACTGGAGGCCATCTGGCCCACCCCCTGCTCAAGCAGGGATACCTGGAGCAGGCTGCCCAGGACCACAGGGTTTTTGAATATCTCCAAGAGTGGAGTCTACACAAGTTCTCAGGGCAAACTTAAGCCAGCCCTTGGTCACTCTCAGAATAAAAAAACCACAGTTCCTGATGTCCAGAGGGAGCCTCCAGTGTTTCTGTATGGGCCCATTATCCTGGCTTTGTCATGAGCACTGCTGAGAAGAGCCTGGCTCCATCCACCACACACCTTCCCTTCAGGTATTTATATACACTGGTGGGATCCCCTGTGAGCCATTTCTGCTCCAGGCTGAAGGGCCCCAGATCTTGAAGACTTTCTCTACAGGAGAGATGCTCCAGTCCCTTCATCACCCTGCTGTCTCTCCATTAATCCACATTTCTCCCCTACTCTCTTGTACAGAATATATATTGCACACAGGAAATATGTCTTTCAGAAGTGCTAGAACTTTATTACTTAGACAAACAAATCATATGGACTGTCCTGTTGACTTAAACACTTGAATGCTAGTTTTAAGATTTACTTTTTCATTTTGACCCTCTTAAACCTTAAGGGACAACAACAACAGTAATGGTTAGGACTATTTTCTGGATCCAGCAGAATATTCTTTTTTGTCAAAGAACTGTATTTAAAGAAACAGAAGTAATGCTCTAAATAGCATGTAATCAAAATAGTTACAAATTTACATTTAAAAGGAAGTATTGCTTCACACTTTTTCAGGAGAAAAGAAACTTAATTGCTGTTAGTCAGCAAACTTACAGCAGTTTAAACTTTGTTCCACCATGAAAATGAGCCAAGAAAAGATTCTTCTTGGTAACAGCAGCTCTTGCAAGCCCAGTTCTGTGAAAAGTTGTCTTGAAGGATGGCATCTGAATTCCGACAAGTCTGAACTTAATTGCACAAAGGCAAGCAGTACAGGACTGTTAGCAATTTTAATCTCATTTTTCATTCATTATTCAATCAATGGTCAGCAAATAAGAAAGCACAGTATTTATCTTTACATTTCTTCACCTGTATAAGCCTATTCAAATTTTTAAGGTTTCTTATGGAACTTACAGAGTAGGTAGATTTCAGAAGTTAATTTTGTCAAAATAAAGATATATAAACCAAATATTTTTATTGGTTAAAATAGAAATATTTATATTACATTTATAGTACATATTTTTAATTATTTTAAGTAAATATAGCAATTACTGTAATGTTTAGCTTGCTGTACTGTATAAAAGATTTAAAATTTAAAAATAAAAGCTGTACATTCCTATCCAAACCCTGGGAAACAAAGTAAAATTTCAGGTTTTCTAGCTTTGTTTTACACCTTTAGCATGTGTTTTTAAATGTCTAATACAGATGTCAGTGAGAAATAAACAGATTTTTCCCAAATGTAAATCTAATCAAATAATTGTACTTAAATTACTCATGGACTGATCCTTGTCATGCTGTGACTTAGGTTTGCCAATTTTAAGTTTCCTTTAGAGATAGGATTCAGGGGCAGAGGCAAGGCAGGCTTAAAACTTAAAAGGATATAAGAAGAAATTTATTAATAACACAAAAGAATTCAGAATAAGATTTCTAGATTATTCCCTCCTCCCCCTTCTTTCATTCCACATTTCTTAACAACAACATACAGAAAACACTTCAGTCAGTTATCTACTTAAATAATAATTTCAGTTCACTCTAGAGAGAAAAGTCCTTTTTTTTAGTTATGGCTTAGGGGGTGTCTTCACCTTCACAATCTACATCCGCCCAGGAAAATATTGCAGATTATGACTCTCCTCCCATCTCCACAGTCCTTCCAGAGCTGTGCTATGGGTTATGTTAAACACTTGGGGTACCACTTTTAAAGGCAGGCTGCTAAAAAACAAAATTCTCTTCATCTCTTTTTCTATTAAATGTCTCTGTCCATATTTCCAGTCCCAAAACAGAGAGCCCCATTTCCTCAAAGCAAAAAGGTCTTCTTTTCAAGCACTTAACCTCCCCAAGTATATTTCACAGTTTAAAGGAATTTTTGTGTAGTCACAGTCCCCTTTGCCCACAAAAAAAGGTTTTCAGCTACTTATCAGTTGCATCTTTTCAATCTCTTCCCATCAGGAACTTTATCTTCATTTTGCTGACTTCTGTAGACTCCATGCTTCATTTCTTCTCATTCAGGGGAGCTCAGGAGATCGAGAATCTTATCCAGAGTTAAAATTGCATCCAGAACAGGAAGCAGCCACATGGTCAGCTGGAGGCCTCTCTTCTCAGAACAGGGCGAGGGAAAGGAGAGCCTTTGGTGGCTCCCCAATCCCTCCCTCGGCCACACCACTTGGAGAGGGGAGCCGAGCCGAGCCGAGCCGAGCCGAGAAAAGAGCCGGGGCCACCAGGGCCAGGGCAGGGGCTGGGGCCATGTGGCTGGAGCCGGGCCTGGGGGCCAGGGCCTGGGCCAGAGTCACCTTACCTTGGGAGAGGCTGGAAGCCGAAAGAGAGCAGCCCACCCCCAGCAATGTGATTTATGAAAACTAAACAACTCTCTCGTTGGCCACCTGGGATGCCAACCTCCAGATCAGCCCTCCGACTGGTCCCCGCATCCCACGGGGGAAGCTCCCAGAGCGGGGACAGCCCTCCGCTCCCCCCGGCGGCTCTGCCCCCCACCCTGCCACGTGCAACCAGCACAATCCTAAAGCAGGCTGTGAATTTATTCACTGTATTTATTTTCTGATGTATTTTCAAACTCCTTTTATAAGCTATTTGGTTTTAATCCTATGTTCCTGATTATGTAAACTGCACAAAATTTGGGATCTCTGTATGGGCTTAGATAATTTTTTTAAGCAGGAATTAGGCTTAAACAAACCACTGGGGCTGAATTTCTTAGAAAGAAACAGCAGGACTTTGGCTTGGTTTTCTTCATCATTTCTTCTCCCATTTTTTAGGCAACATAGGCAATGCCAGAGACATCATTAGCAGGAACACTGGGCTGCTTTTAAGATTTTGTAGCCAAATGTAGATTTTCAACTACATTGTCATCATCTGTTTTCAGTGTACATACATGTGTACAGTCCTGCAAACCTGGCCTTTGGATATGTCCAAATACCATGCAGATGTGTCTGAACCAGGTTTAAAAGTCATTACTGCAACACAGAGCTCAGGCTTGGAAATTTCTCAAATATTTGCCTTGGTCTAGGACAGATTTTGCAGCCTGCATAGATCTTTTTACTGCTGCAGCTATTTCCTGATAAGTCACGGAGACTAGCTCAGTCACTTCTGAACTAGCTCAGATCTATTCTGACAAACTCCTCATAGCTGTGGATTGCACAGCTGTACTTTGTCTAGACTGGTAGCATGGTTAGATCCCTACAATTCCGCTGTCTCCCTTAGAACCTACATTAATTACCTTTGCTGACTACAAACACAGTTAAAGCAGGACAACACAGAAGTGAAGGAACATCATCTTTTAAAAAGGCTTCAGACAAGTTTAGGGAGGCAATGCTCACATTAGCAGCAGTACAGCCTCTTCAGTACAGCTCAACGGTTTTGCAAGGAGAAAAAAAGAGCATAATGAGCTGCCACTGCAAGATGATTGCTTAGCCAGCTCTGTGCAGTAAGCTATGAGTCTAGAGGAAATGGTAGAGAGTCCATAAATAAAGGCTGAGGCAGTGTGTGCTTGTCTCTCAGAAGATTCTTCTTAAAAGTCGTATTTCCATATGATGTGACAGACTGAGAATGAAGAATGAATGCAAAGGCTGCTGGTGTTTCACACAGGTGACAGAGGAGGGTCTAACACTGAGTAAAAAGGATCTGCCAAGTCCCACCTTTTTGGAGAGGAACATGTACTTGAGAGAAGTCAGTTTAAAGCAGAAGAATCACAGGAGCAGACACGTGAGTGTGTGCCAGTTTGAAGTTGTTCACCTTAAAACTAGATTCTATCTTAAAAACCTGTGAGTTTATAACTATTTTTAAAAAGATCCCTTGTAGTAAAATATAATAACTTCAAATATTTGTGTGTTGTGAACACTGACGGTAGACACTACCTAAACAAATGTCAAAAGCTGAGAACTAGATTTTTTAAAAATTTATATGGCCTAGCTTTTCAGTGTGTTTTTAGCTACAGACCTGATGTTAAAAACCTGATTTTGACAGTTGCCAACATGTACTGTTATGTAAATATACTATGTTTAACAAACAAAAAAATTCCCCCTGTGGCTTTGAAGTTTTCATTTTACAAGTGAGGTTGAATGGAATGTGCAGAAGTCAATCATCGTTAAAACCGATGACTGTAAATTTGAAATACAGAAGAAAGAATTTAAATATACACCAAACTGTGAAGGAATGTGGGAAATATGTGAGAAAATAC
The DNA here is from genome assembly GCF_029582105.1 of Oenanthe melanoleuca. Classification (NCBI taxonomy): domain Eukaryota; kingdom Metazoa; phylum Chordata; class Aves; order Passeriformes; family Muscicapidae; genus Oenanthe; species Oenanthe melanoleuca. The sequence goes on along the minus strand of NC_079333.1, from coordinate 66,447,648 downwards.
CTCCAGTTGGAAAACAGTGAACAACAAAACAATCCCCAAACCCTCGAAATCTGTTGGAGGAAAAAATGGATGAAATGGTAGAAAATACAGACGTCTGTACTGATGCTTAGTGCATCAGTAGTCAATACAGATGCAAGCTACAAGAAGAAATCCAATGCTGTTATAAAGTATTATTTGGACAAGATATTTCTAGTCTGATCTTGGCAATAATTGTCATTTTTGCAATATTGATAAGACATGATAAACTAGAAAACAGTTTTAACATGTATTCTTTAGGAAAAAGATTATTAAAATGTCTGTTAATCCATTTATCTGAAAGCTACCTTGATATTAAATTGGCTGTATGCAAAACAAAATCTAATCAGTTAAGGCCTTGATGTTATCTGAAAATCATTTTCTTATACAAGCAGAAGAGGAAAGCAATAGTTACACAAGTAACTCCATGCTCTTGGAGTACCAACATAGCTGTAAGTATTAACTGCAAAGCACAGTCTCTGTCCTAAAGAAACAGAAGCTAGATAGATATTCACAATAATTTACTTCTAGGTCAGTAAGTCTGAAGTGTTGGCAGTTCTCCTAATGCTTGTAATACAATATAAAAATATTTGAAGAAACTATAAAATGAAAATTATCTTCTCATTTACCCAAATGATGCTGATAATTCAAATCAGACACTGTGACACTGCCCTACATAGCACTGTTAGTGGATTTTTCTAAATAACTTTCAGTCTGTTCCTCATTGTATATATTCCTCATATGTACAGCTCTTGAGCAGGCTTTATGCCTAAATTGATTTTCTTCTATACAAAATAAAGCTTCACATAAATTATAAGCCTCTTTTATTATTAACCCCCCTTTTATTCTGTTTGTAATGCAACTGCATTAAAAACCACAGAGTGGTTACAGAGCTGTTGAGCTGTTAAAGTGGCTCCTTGTAATGCCAGCTTAGTCTCCTTTGAACATAAGGCAGAATACAAACAGAAATAGAGCAGAATATAACAGAAATGTTGTTAACCACCAGATCATCAGCCAGACCTAGCCAGCTGCAGTGCTAACTCAGCCTAAATTCTGGCTAAGGCCCCATGCCTCGAGTTTCCTGTTGAGTAAGCATTCAGTTTCTTGGCTCAAATGACTCTTCAAATGACTTTCAGAGGATTTCTGATGTGCATAGATTTTGCCTATTAGCTAGCCACATAAGATTAGGTAGTATGTGAATATGACCACTTACCTCAACAGATAATTTCTTAAACATGGAGAAAAATGTTCTTTTTCATTGGTCCAGCATGCTAACAGTCAAACAACATTGTGTCCCATTGCCAGAACACACTCTGCCATTTCAGATAGAAGCAGTTGCCTAAATTTTATCCAGTCACTGCCCAGGAACTAGTAACATGCAAACACATAAAAGTTGCTCAGGTCTTTTGCATACTCTTGTTCTGAAAACTATGTACCTCTCTGGAAAAAAATGCCTTCCTCCTTCGGTGAATCTGAGTGGAAGTGTCCAACAGCATCTGATCTGACCCAGTGATACAGTGGTAAAAACTGAAAAATAAATGTTGAGAAATAATCTTCAGTGGAGATTTCCACTGTAGTTAGCTTTTGTTCCATTGTCTGGTATGTGTAGGTAGCTTCAGGCATGATATTTCAGCATTCCTCTCAGTTTGGAGGCAAAGAAAGCAGCACTGTACTTGAAAGTCAAATGCTGCTGGTAATATGCAGAAGGGCTCTAAACCAAGCAGTTCAATAAGGGTTTGATCCTGCACCTGCTTAGGTGAGTTCAGCCAACCTAAAGGAAGAACACTTGTCTTGAAATATTTGTCAGCTGTTTTACCCCAATTTATTCTACTACAGAGCAGTTAGCTCACCTAAGTTTAGATGTTTCTGTCACAGATGTCTGCATTGGATCCAGATATCTGAGTATTTTTTATAGTGAGTGGAGAAAAAAAGGCACTTTCATGATGCAATTCATCTCATTCTGAGATACCTGCTCACTGTCTTGTCACTGGGCAGCACTGAAAAATGTATGGCCACCTTTTCTTCATTCCATCCCTGCAGACATTTATAAACATGGATGGGGTTCCCCACAGCCTCTCTTCTCCGTGCCCAACTCTCTCAACCTCCTCAAGGAGCCAACAACGAAAATAGCTTTCCTAGGCTTGATAGTCACAAACAAGGAATAATTGGTCAGGGATATGAAAGTTGGAACAGCCTTGGCTGCAGTGACCATAAGACCACTGGGATAACACTGGGTCCAGAAGGATACAGGGGGAAGAATATCCAGAGAGAAGGAAGAAGGACAAAAGCCAGGACCACAAACTTGCATTTTGGGAGCTCAGACTCCAACTTCTTCAGGGAACTTGGAATAATCCCAAAGGATATGACCCTAGAAAAAAGAAGGTTCCAGGAGAGCTGGTTTATATTCCAATATCACCTTCTTCAAGCTTAAGAAAGCTGCATCCTAACAAGTAAGAGATCAAAAAAAGGCAGCAGGAATCCTGCATGGGTGATATAAAAAAGAAGTTCATGAGATGAGGGAAATGACAGCTGGCCCACAGGTGTGCAGAATGTATCTTTAATAAGGGTATGTTTCTTTAAAAAATAGTGGAAGGTACTTTATCTCAGTGTTGGAGTTATTTTATTTTATCTTATTTCATTTAATTTTACTTTATTTTATTTTATTTGGATATCTCATCTGATTAGCCCTTTCTACCTGGAAGGTTGAGGGAAAGGACACTTAAGGGCTAATTTTTCTCACCAGAAAATAAGGGAGGAAAGATGAAAGAGGGAAAGGATATTCAAGAATTTGAATAGAGATAAGTCTTCTGTGCTTCTGGAAATGTATTCACATGCCACCCATATTCTCTTGGAGATGAAAACCTTGTGGGCATCAACCATCATGCTAGCTCTGCAATGTGGCCAAAGCAGAAATTTAAAAAAACCCAAAACCACAAACCAGGTACATATCTCAGGAATGAAAATGAGTAACTGGAGATCAGGACCATGACATGCTCCAGACATAATTCTTTAAGTACACTGAATAACAATTAAGTAAGATTATTCCCATGTAATTTGGAAAGCTCTTCAGTGAGATCTTCCAGAAGTGCTGGATCATGTGCTGGCAATTCTGCTATTAGGATGGTGGGAACTGAAAACAGAAGCCTCTGTAAAATCTGCAGGCAATATTGTGTCTCAGAAAGGAGAGTAGACAAGGAGACAAGAAGAAACAGCTGAAAAATAATCTGCAAAACCTTTGGAAACATGGAAACCAACAAATGGGAGAAACCACATTGTCTAAGATACTGGCTGATACATTAAGAGAGTTTGACTACAGCTAAGAAATAGTCCTTTGCTCCCAATACTTAGAGATCTAAGACTGCTCTCCTAGGTCCAGTTTCCCTTGACCATATCCCAACTCCATTTGAGACATACTCAGGCATGCATTATACCAAATTCCTTATACCTTGATATTTAAAATACCATGTTTCAATAGAAACAAAGCCAGGAATTGTGAGCTGAATGGGACTCATAGTGTTTTACAGCTTATTTTTCTGGTAATTTCAACTGGAATTATGCCAGAATCGCAGTAAAAGTGAATCTGCATGTAGCAGCTGTAGTTGGAACTCAGGAGGTGCTACAGAAACAGGGCTTCAACTCAGGTGTCAACAAGTAACACAGAATGTTGTTCAACTCAGCACACAAGTGTGCACTTGGCAGGATGTGCTGGTCTCAAGTACTTTTTCACTCTGTAACAGTTGTCCCAGTCAGGAAGGAAGTGTGGCATTTGTTTGGCTCATCAGGACATCAGACTTATGAGTGATAGAAAACTTGGCTCCAAATGTGGAATATACCAGTTTTTCTGATGTATGAGCTCTTGCTGAGGTAAAGCACCTGAGATAAGACTGTGGTATTTGCGTATCAAAATGGTTTTGCCAAGCATGTGCCTCTCAGGATGACTTTTAGAAACATTTTTTTATCTTAGCACTATCAGAACTAGGTTAAGTAAATGTTAATAATTCACTCTCCTTGAAGATCAAGGAACACATTGTAAGGATTCCAAACTTTTCCAGATGTTGTAGGCAGGACTGGGTGCCCCAAAAGGAGGCATCTGCTACAGAGTGAGCTATTTGTCCTGACCCTTCAGTTCTACAGCTTGGCACATGCAGTACCATATGAGTCGCAGGCTGCAGGCTCTGTGTGCTTTAAGTTAACACAATTATTAAGGAAGAATTATTATCAGGATTCATCTGGACTCACCTTGACCTGTCTGAAGGTTGAGATTAGTTTGTTTAGCTCTAACAGCTGCTGTCTGATAACCAGCTGGCAGTTACCTGATTTGTCTCAGCCTTTGCTTAACTTTGTACAGCTAATGGTATAAGGCTTATTGCAATACATATTTTTATAAGCACTAAATACAACATGCAATTTTTCTTTCTCTAGTGATTTATGATGATGCTACAATAAAAATACAGGGTAGAGAGGTACAGGCATCAGATGATAAGTGGAGCCTTAACAGTAGAGACACTGGTTGATAACAGAGCCTTTGGCTGTAAACAACTTGGGAGCAGCCAGTTACTGGCTGCTAAAGCACTACTATCTTAGCAGATGGGTAAAACAATTTAGGGGTGACAAAAAGAGGGAAAAACAGGTATCTGATATATGTTAAACATGCTGTACAGAGTTGATTTTGCTGTAATATGGAATTGTGAACCAAGGAGTAAGGAGCAAGCAAATTGTCTTAGGAAGTACATAGTAATGACACTAAGAAGACCCAAGAGTGAGGAGGAGGAAACCATCAATACCAACATCATTTTTTCAGCAAAGAGAAGAAAGAAACCCTCCACCTCACACCTCTTCCATGGATGTCTTGCCATGACACACCCAGACCCCCCAGACAGAAGCCATCAGCTTTAGGACAGTGACTCTGTGTCACCAGAGAGACACTGGGAGGGTGAGCATAATACCAGAGAAAGGGACAATTACTATAAAGTTTGAGTATTTTGACTTTTAGCCTATGATTATTGGGATGAGCCATAATGTTTGGATAATTGGAATTAAAATTGATTATACTATTATGTTCAGGCTAATAAAGTTTTTTTGATTAGGCTATCGAGACATGAATTAGGCTAGCAGTAAATTCCCAGTTCTGCATAAAATATAAGTGACCCATATAAACTGCAGAAATCATATTGAACCAAATTGGCAGGGGTGACCTAAGATATAATTTATATGCAAAAAATCAGTACTAAGTTTGTAGAGGACCTTGTTTGTGGGCCTAGATTCTTTAAACTTAATGTAGCTACCAACTCTGATTTTATTTCCACAGACTGTAATGGGAGGTGTGGTGTCAAGCTCATATACAGGCATCTACCTACATCCTGTGTGCCTTCAAAAAGATACTGAATGTATGTTTTGACATTCTCATTGTACAACTGGAGAGATGCCAGGTGCCAGCAGTCAATTCATGGAGGCTAAATACAACAACCAGGATCACAGAAAATGTAGTTTATATGCAACATGCGAAGGTCAGCTTGGCCAACTCTGCACAAAGCAGGCCCAGTAAGGTCAGCCTGCTCAGGCCTTGCCCAGTCAAATTTTGGATAACTCTCAGGATGGAGAAGCTGTTTCAACTTAAAACATTAATTCTGTTCTCTCAGCTGGCTATAAGAAGGGCTTCTCAGTAGACAGGGATTAATGAAACACTGAAGAACTCAATGTAAAATCACAGTTAAATGTGTAATTGTGGATTGGTGTCATGGAGAGGATGGTGGTCTAAATGTTTGTGGGGTTTTGTTTTTTTTTTGTCTGACTCAGTCTAGTTATAATGCTTTTATACAACCTCAATTTTTTCCCTTCTTCAGCAGTTTTTGGAGTACAGTCATAAGTCTGAGCAAGCACTCACATGGAGAAAAGTTCCTCTCATATAAACTCCTCATATATTTTTTAGTGAAAGAAGCCAATGGACACAAAAAAAATTTGGAATCATACCAAGGCATGATTATATTTAGCACCAGATGTCTGAATGAACTAGAAGACCCTTAATTCCATCTGAACCAGATGTCCATAAGACCACATAAGACCAGAGCTAAGAGGGGAAAAAAAAATACAACTTTCCAGGCTTTTTTTTTTTTTTTTTTTTTTTTTTTTTTTTCTTCCCAGAAAGAAAGGTACTGCTTAAATAGGAAATATTTTTTTCATGGGAGTTTAGGCATCTGTCACATAATTAACCTCTACTAGTTCTGAGAAGGCTCTTATCACCAGGGTACAAAGTTCAGATTTAACAAAGGGCAAAGCAGTATGGATCTTTGCTGTAACTTGTTACTCTGCTGTTTCTAAACATTATACCTGACATACACTACTGAAAAATCTAGTGATTCATATGTCAGAGAGAATAATAGTGAAGCAATTCAGGAAATCAGTGCCAGTATCCTCTGTTTTTCCAGATAAAGAGGCTATTTTGTCGAAGTCTGGCTGGTAAATTAATATATCAAATAGATCAAGTTGCTAATTTGTTTCACTAGTAAGTACTCTTGCCATTAAAAGTGCATAATTGTATTTAGTGCCTTCTTTTGTAAACCCCATTAGAATTGGTTTATGTGATCATCATCTCACAGCTTGGCTATAAGAGCTCATAAATTTGAAAAACTTAGATTAAATACCTCTATCAGGAAAAAAAATACAGTCTGTGCAGAAATAAATGACTAAGGCAAAAATGGGAATGAGTCAGTCCATGGAGAGCCCCAGCAGTTAGTGACTGGCTTATTTCCCAACAGCATGAGTAAGGAAAAACCAAACCACTGTGTGATTCAGCTTCTTTAATTCTTCCTATTTTCAGTACAGAAGTCTGTCAATACTTAGGACACAAACACAATCCCCATGGACATTGCTAACTAGTACATCTCTTAAATATGTGCACTATGTGCACCACAGCTGGAATATTCATAGGCAAGTGTTCCAACTTGGTTCTCCAGAAAAACAAATAACTGTATGTTGACTTTGTATTGAATGTCATGCAGAGTTCAAGATTTGAAGTACCTGCCTCCAAACTGTGATGTATGACAACCAGGAAAAGCAGCAGATCTTAAACACCTCTGCTGTTTTCACAAAGTGAAGCATGCAAGAATGAGCATAATGATTGCTTGTGACTTTTGAATAGTTTCTTTACGATTCACTATCTCTTGTAGATGCCAAAATCTGCCGCAATTTCCTCTTCGTTTTACTTCAAAGTTCAAGGTGCAATATAATTTTTTTTCCTAGTAACACATAGTCAATGATACAAACTAACTGATGCCCCATTATGAGAGAGAAACAGAAGCAGCATTTAACATGCATATCCTCAGACCTGCTATCTCCTCAAGAGGGTGGCAGTGGATACAAAAGGACATACATTTGTTTGATGTTTTATGGAAACAAATAGCTTTAGTTTACTAAGGCCACAGGAGGATCTTAAATATCTGTCGCCATTAAAGACAAATAAAAACAGGTAGTTGACAGCAATGACAGTTTAAGGCTGTTTCTGAATTGTAGGTAAATGTAGTGAAATTTTTGTTGCTGTAAATCTTGCTATAGAAAATTCATAAATGCACAGGAATGAACCCTTCCTGAAGGATGACTTCCTTCCTGTAAATTTCTATGGAATAAAAGCAGATTTCCTGCAAAAACACTCATTCAGTTGAATGAGAGCAAAACTTGTTACTTCGAATGGAAAGATGATAAAAAAACAAGGTTACTCTAGCAGCTAACTGGAAGGGAAACCATGTTTTCCCTGGCTACCTCAGAGAGCTACTGCATTGTCTGACATTCCCCTAAAGCAGTGTCCTTGTCTGTACAGAGGCTGGATGAAAGGTCTTGCATTGCACTTTATCAGAGGAAGGCACAAACGCTGAAGATATTGTGCCAAAGTACACATCAGTATCTGGTTTTTTAAAAATGCCATTGTATTCAAAGTTAAGGAACAAATACAATTTTATATTTTCCTGTATATTAGTACAATAACATTGTCACTTCAGCAAAGTATGAATAATTGATTCAGTGAGCCATTATAATTTATTTTAAAATAAGCCTAGAATAAAATAATACTGCCTTTTGCACTAACAGTATCACTACAGTAGAACTTCCTATGCTTAAGATAAGCAAGGCTTATTTTTTTTTTTTTAATATTATTTGCAGGGATAGAGTTGCTCTCCCATGGAACAGAACACAGGCCACTGGATTTTAAAAGAGCATAGCCATGAAATAACTTGTGGCAGTGATTAGATTTGCCCCAGTTCCTGGGAAAGTAAGGCTGGATGACTGCAATTATTTCCTTTCATTGTCTCCCTTTGTTTAGTTGGGCTACACAAGTTACCAAATCAACTGGAAATGCTAGATTAAAAACAAACAAGCAAACAAGCACTTCCACCCCTTTCCCATCGTTTGAGGCTCTAGGTGAGGCTCATCTGAAATTCCCCAGGATAATCAAGACATCCTTATAGGGCTGGCCAAACCTAGGAGATACCTGAGCCTTTTGAGGTGTCTGAAGGCATCTGCCTCAGAGAGACTTTGAAACAGCATCTGAAAGTTACAGCAACCAAACCAATCTTTCATATTTTTTCTGCCTGATCATTTTCCTTCTCCCCACTCTGCTCAGTAAACCCACACAGCAGCGTCATAAGAAACGAAGATATTCGCAGTAGCAATTAATTTTTTAATTGAAAACATTATCTTTCTGAAATATTTTTTTTTAAAGTTCTCAATGTTTAAATACAGACAGACTGGCTTAAATTTTCACAGAAAAAAAAAGTCCTTAGTAAGTGAAACAGAACCATGCTGACAAAAAAGGCCCAACAGATAAGTATAATATTGTATTGATCCACAACTATGTCCATTAACAATATGCTATTATCATAAGAAAAATGCCCAGAAAAATAATGGGGGTTTTAAATTCTGTGGCTATTGGATAAAGGAGGAAAAATGTGTAGAGAGAAATAATATCCTGGGGAAAATAAAACAGTTATGCCTGCCTTTTTCCCAGATCTAGAAGTTATCCATTAAATTAAAGTCTTTCTCCCACAGGTTTTGCCTCATTTCTATTCTTGGATGGACTGTCATGAAAATCTTAACACTATTTCCACATATATTTTATAAATTAAACAAACAGTTTAAGAAGAAGAAGGAGAAGGCAGACAAAAAGTTCAAGAGTACTGAGAATATACAGGATTTGAGCTGTCAGAGTCTCTTTTCTAGCCATTATCTGACTGTTGGAATGTTGGAAAATAGGATTTTCCTTTTTTTTTTGTTGTTGTTGTTTTTTTTTTTTTTTTTTTTTTTTTTTTTTGTTGTTTTTTTTTGGGTTTTTTTGGTTTTTTTTGTTTTTTTTTTGTTTTTGTTTTTTTGTTTTTTTGTTTTTTTGTTTTTTAGTTTTACTTGCTTGTCTGTTTTGGGGGGTGGGGTGGGGTTTGGATAATGAAGTTTCATAGAAACATAGAATGGTTTATGTTGAAGGGACCTTAAAGATAACATAGTTCCAGCCCACTTGCCCCGGGGCAGGGACACCTTCCACTAGATCAAATTGCTCAGAGCTCCATCCAGCCTGGTGCCCATCTGCACAACGTGTTCCAGTGTCTCTCCACCCTCACAGTAAACTATTTCTTTCATTTACCTGACTTAAACCTTCCCTCTTTAATTTTGAAGCCATTTGCCCTTGTTCTGTCCCTGTCCCTCCTGTGCTGGACCCCAGGGCTGGGTGCAGCACTGCAGGTGGGTCTCACAGAGCAGAGCAGAGGGGCAGAATCCCCTCCCTGCCCTGCTGCCCACGCTGCTCTGGATGCAGCCCAGGACACCTTTGGTTTCTGGGCTGGCAGTGCCCATGGCTGGGTCATGTCCAGCCTCTCACCCACCCCCAAACCCTTTTCAGCAGGGCTGCTCTCCATCTGTTCATCCCAGCCTGTGTTGATCCCAGAGGTTGCCTTGATTCAGGTGCAACACCCTGCACTTGGTGTATAATAATCTTGCATTTGGTTCTATAATCTTCCTTCCTGGAATCTGACTGTGTTGCAATTAAGTATTAATGAGAAGTAAAAACTATGGATAGTAATTACAGTACCCTAATAGCCTCTACCTCCCAAGCATTTAATATTTGAGGGATATCTGTAGCTTGCATTACTCATATTGACTTTTTTTCTATCTCAGATATGTAGAATTTATAGATATGCTTTCCATATTCAAAATTATGGGTTCATATGATGCTTTGAAAAATTATGATGTCAGCTGGTGGCCACTTAGCTTTTGTCTGTCAGAATACAAGTAAGGGGAATTGTCTACCTCAATCTGGCTCCCAAAATCTGCCAGATGCTCAGAGACAGGAATAAGAACAAGACAAGCACATAGTGACACATCACAGAATGATTGCCTAGCCTGTATCTGCAAAGTGTCTTTGTATCTAACAGACCCCACAGAATTTCCTTCCTATTGCTTTTTGGGCTCTCACAATATTTGATATTCCAGTGACGCATGGCAAAAACTTCTACATTGTGTGAAGAAATATTTCCTATTTTTTCCCTGATTTTTTTCTTTTTTTTTTTTTTTCTTTTTTTTTTAAAATCTGACCCTCACCATCTTTGATACCTCTAATGTGATCTTTTTTTTTTTTTCAGAAAGATAATCAGCAGTTGATTTCTATCCATATACTTCACCCTACTTATGTAGACTGCTTCCTTCTCCTTTTTAGACCTCCAAACCAGTGAAGAGCTGGTGGTAGAAGCACTATATAACTCTGAAGGAGATGTAATGTAGCAGAGGCAAATATGGAAGATATTATCACTGAATTGGAGAAGATCTGATGGACAATGAGGATGGATGTATTTTTTATTTCAAAGAATACAGTTACAGAGAAAATAAGAGAATGTTTGTGTAAGCTTCTTAATCATCTCATAAGGAAACAGCTTTTTCTGGAAACTAATATGACAGAAATTCTTCTTTAAATGAACAAGAGGAAATTGGACGACTTGAGAACAGCAAAATTACATACTGGTAGATGTCTTGATTAACTATAAAATGCAAAAGATAACAAAAATACTTAACAATCTGGGTTTGGTAGTTGGAAGATATCTCAGTGGAACAGATGAACAGTTAGACATAACAACTTTGGAGAAAATACGATTAGATTAATTTGAAAGACTATCTTGGCATCTCTATCTTTAATGCCATCTTTATTGCACAATCCCAAAATCAAAGGAAATGGGAAGGTAACATCAATAGGAGATTCAAAATAAAGCTACTCCTAGAGGATCAAATGTTTTATTTTTGTCTGCTACTCAAGAAAACATAAAAAATACTGTTAAATATATTGATTTTATAAAATTGGTGGCTGCAGAGGGAAGGCATATTGTGGCTTTCTGTAAAATAGCCTTGAGTTTTGATGAAAAATTCAGACTCTCAAAATACTTGAATGATAAAATTAGGTGCTGGAAACTGCAAAATGTACTATATAGATAAAGAATGTATATCAATTTAGGAGTACTGCTTCTTTAAAATGACTACTGAAAATGGGTTAATAAGAACATAAAATTTTCAGAACATCACAACTACAGAAGAGTTCCACCATGTTTTCAGATATGCTAATAATTTGGTTATGAAATAAGATACATAGGTTGTGGGGAAAAAAAATGTAGTTATTGGATTTGGACAAAAGAATCAGCAACAGCAACAAGAAGAAACATCTTGAGTTGACAAATTATATTAGCCACCAGCCTGTAAACATAAACATTAGTAAGTTAAAGTAATTGAAATTACTATAAGCATTAACTAAGAATTATTTGGGGACAGAGTAAATTAAGGCCTGCGGGCAAAGATCGAATGCTTATAATTACTCTTCAGATTATTCCAGTAGCAAAAATTAATTGTGAAATAATTTCTCACATAAAAGATTCCTAACAGGTTTTTTTTTGTTGTTGTTGCTTTTACAGGTGGAATATTTGAATAAGAAAGACAATTCAATATATTACAAAATTAAGTACCAATTTATATTTCAGTCAGCGAGTTTAATTTTTAATAAATTTATAGGACATAATTTTCCCTTAAATTTTCCGTCCCATTTTCAAGAATACCTTGAAAGAATAAATAGACTCAAAAGGAAGGATACATTCAGGTGTCATTTTCATATCAGATAGGCTGATTTTTTTACTTTCCCTGAAAATGTTTACACTTCATGTTTTCAAAGGACCATCACCTCACAAAGACCACTGAAAATTCTGTGCTCCTTAACAAAACTACTTATTTGAGACCATCACACCAACAGAAAAAAAAAAAAAAAAAGAAGCTGAAGCATGTAATGCATTGCTGTACATGCTGATACTACTGTTTTTCTTAGTAAAGCAATCTGAGGACTGATGAACATCAAAATACTGAGTTGTAAGTTATCCCTTTGATATTGCCATGGTTTGTTGAAGCCAAAAGAAGATGTGCACTTCAAAGAGTGAAATGTCTGTGCAGTGTCTTTTTTTTCCAACTTTGAGCATTTAACATGAGGGTATATTTTACATATTTGCAGCCTGAAGGTTGTTAGTTTATCAATTAGTTTTTATACATGAGTTGTTGGAAGATGCATTGCTGTAGCAAAGAAGGCAAAGGAATATAGGCAAACCAAGTCAAGTCATTAGTATTGCTGTTTTACTCACAACTATTTGCTGATGATAACCTAAGTTGTTTTGTATGCCTAAATTATGACAAATGGGCAATGGAGGAGCATTTCTGGGCATTTACTGAGAAACCAGAGGAGGGGAAAGCCAACACAGGGCTCAGAAGGAGTGATCCAGCTGGCAAGTGGCATCTGGCATGTCTCCTAACCATCAAGTTTCTTCCCACATTAAGGAAGAACTCTCTGCCTTGTACTCATTCAGTTATTCAGGCCAATGTACTTTTTAAAACAGGTCTATAATTAGGCCCTAAATCCATACATTTAACTTAAGCAATCGAACTTTGTAAATTATCAGGCACCTGGAAATTTCCCCATCAGCTGGCTGGGCTATTTTAAGAAATCTAAAGTACCAAGGACAGTTTGCTGGCACTAAAGGAATTGGCATGGAGCAGCCCTTGCCCCCATAGCTATGTGACTAGGCTGTCCTGAACAGGATGGCCTGACTTAAATTGCCTGCTGGGAAAGTTCCCTTACCCATGCTGTTACCCAAACCATGCCTAGGAACTGTTGGGAAGCTGGGCAAAACCCAGACTTCTAGGGATCATACTTGCAGTTTAATGGTACAAAGCATTAAATTAAAGTGCCTGAGGATTCTCTCCAGTATTTTGAAATTGTTAGCATAGTCATGGCTAGTAAGCACTCCCAGGTGCTCAGGATTTCTAAAAAACAGAGCCTCTTTGGTAGGGCTTTTTACTATTTCACTGTTCCTGTTTGGTACAGATTAGCCTAATCCACTTGGTTCATTTATAATAAGAGCAGTGAGAAAACCTTCCCACGATATCCTTCCTGCAGTATCTTTCCCACTAGACTAGGATGTTCTTTCCACCTTTTCAGCATCTCACTTTCTCAGATACGGTGTTAACACATTAACCTGTGAAAGTTAGACTTTGATTGTGCAGTCTTTGCAGATTCATCTTGCTCCTGCACTGTATTTTTTAGGCAGGCAGACTATAATCCTCTTTCTTGTGTTAAAAAATGTCTTACTCCAAGTAGTCCACTGACATCAGTGTGATTACCTCTGCTGGAAATGAATAACAGTGGTAAAAACCACTGGTATATGTACTTCTTGGGAGTCAGCCCCCACCTTATTTTCCATGGGTTTGGAATTTTTTTCCTCTGATCTCTGTCACACAGTAGTTGAAACTTGGAGCTTTCAGAAGATAGTAAATCAATAAAGAAAAGGAAAAAAAGGTTGCAATGCTGGTTTAAAACTAAAAAAGGTGTTCATGGTAAGACCAAAGCTATTTAAAAAAGAAAGATTAGACAAATATTTGCATCTCTTCATGCTTGTTTAAGCTTTCAAGCAAAAAAAAAAAAAAAGAAAAAAGAAAAAAAAAAAAAGAGTAGTTATTTGGTTTGAAAGGCAAAACATAATGAACTTTTCAGAGACAGCTCTTACAAAGTTACCTTTGTGAATGGCTGTTTCACTGCTTAGCAGAAATAGACCCTTAGTTCCTCAAATATCTGCAGGCAGTGCCCAGCACGAGTGGGTGGCATGAGATGTACTGTGTCATGGAAGGACAGAAGGACTAATCAGAAGGGAACTGCCATCAGGATTATATTAAAGGAAACTTAGAGACAGGAAAATCCCATTATCCAATGGGCATTGAAGAGTTGTATCAGAGTCTAACCATATGTTTTAAGAAAACAATATTCTTTCAGACCTCAGATTTCTTTGAGATTCCTTCTATTTAATATTTAAAAAGACTGAGAAACACAACAGAGGTCTACCTTATGTAAGTTTACCACAGCCTTAAGTGGCAATGAGGACATGACTAATTATGTGATAGCTGACAACTACTGTCTGAAAGTTGATTAAAACCAAATTCAATAATTTAAAATCCGAGTTTAATTAAGGAGATTTCTTATCCTCTATTTGAATGAAAACTACAAGGATTCATAAAATTCCTGGCTTGCTATTGAAAAAAATACATTTTGTCTAAAATGTCTGCTTCTGGTATAATTTAAGGAGAGAATTATCTACACATGAGATGTTGAAACTATGTTTCTGAGTTCTACTGTAAAAGAGAGGAGCTAAACAGTAACAAAAGCTAAGATTAAGGCATCAGCTTCCTCCATAAGAAAAAAGGCACTGCTTCCTATTGAGAAAAGCTTAAGATCTCCCAGAGAAAGGAAAAAAAATTCTTAACAAAACGTTGACCAGAAGCTTTTAAGCATCTGGTACAATTATTAGAGTGGCTGCCTATTGTGCTTGTGTCTCCAGTTGAGTTGCCTCAATACATCAGCTGTACAAACACAGATAGAAAAGGAGCTGGAAAATATTTACTATCTTTTTCTCTGTTCTTCAGAGAGGCTTTTGGTCTTTTTATATTTTTCTTTTTCTTTTTCTTTTTCTTTTTCTTTTTCTTTTTCTTTTTCTTTTTCTTTTTCTTTTTCTTTTTCTTTTTTTTCTTTTTCTTTTTCTTTTTCTTTTTCTTTTTCTTTTTCTTTTTCTTTTTCTTTTTCTTTTTCTTTTTCTTTTTCTTTTTCTTTTTCTTTTTCTTTTTCTTTTTCTTTTTCTTTTTCTTTTTTTGCCCTGAGACGACATGCAGGGTAAAATTCATCCTTTCATTATGCCAGTGAAATAAGCAGAATGGAATCAGGGATTATTTTTCCCAAAGCATATAATTATCTAATTTTTATATGCTATATAATTTATTATACTGAAAACTTCCTTATAGGTTACACTGTGGTCAGTCAGACTAATAAAGATATTTTATGTAATAAGAACTACAGAACTCTTGATTGTCATTTATTCCATCCTCATGTTCAGGCTGTGCAAAGGACTGTACATGGATTTTGAGACTCCAAATTCCACTTGAAATATTGTGTCATACTCAAAATGCATACTACTATTACTGACACTAGTAACATAATTACAAAAACAGTAACACCCAGAAAAGTAGAAAGGCATTACAAATAAGGTGTAAAAGGTTATGTATTCTCAAATAAATACAGCATATTTTTTTTAGTTAGACTCATCAAAATACAAAATGGAATATTAAGTGGCAAATACAGTCACTAGCATTTGTTTTTCTAAAAAATGAAACAATGGGGTTTTTTTATTCTTCATGGACACACAAAAAAGTAGCTAATTACTCCAGCTTACTGTTTATCAAGTCTTTAGCAAAGCTGAAGTCTGTGTTTCTAAACATCTTTTCTCACTGAAATAGTCATAGGCATTCAAATGACAGTGTCTTAATCAAGGGTCACTTTCTATTTTATCATAGCATGTTTTTACATCTGAGGTATAGGCATAGTTACTTGCATATTTGAGCAGAATCTTCTTTAATAAATAGACATGAATAACAGTTTTAACAATCAGGCCTTTAGTGAAAAATATAAAAGGCTTGTATGAAAGCACATTTTAATAGCATTTATTTTAATTTCTGCCATTCAAGTAGGTTATTGTTCAGAATATATTCACAAGAAAGTGATGCCAGATTTAATTAAAAGAAAAGATAAACTGTAGAGTTCCATATCTATAGACTGTTCAAAATAAGTAATTGGACTGAAAATCAGTCAAAATCATTAATAAAAACAACAGAATGATGACCTGTAATCTTGACCATTTTTTCAGCAAATGTCTACGGGAAATATATTGAATTATTTAACCTACCACTGTTCTTAGAAAAATACAATGGAGGAAGAGAAGTCTTTTAATTCTAAATGGATAATTATGACAACACCACCATGAAAAAAGTAAACCTAGGCCAGCAAGATCTGTCCTAGGCCACTCATGGTCAAGAGCCAATATTTGAAAGAAAAATTCTGGTCACATAATGGTAATTAATTTTACTGAGTGATACAATTCCTAAAGAGAAAAGGTGACTCTTCTGCAGAGGCCTTCAAGCAAAAAACTGAAGCATGTCAGCAAAGAAAGATTCCTGTGTACAGCAGATATTCCAATGAAGACCTTGCAACAGCATTCATGCTGTCAAGTAACAATAATAAAGAAGATTAGGTTAAGTTAGGGTTTTCCATAATAGACTAGTACAAAATAAATTTATCAATATGTGTGAAGTCTACAGTTTGCAATAACTATGGAAACTAAATGTACATGTCTGTAAGTGAGACGCCAAAATAAAAAAATGGTAGCCAGTCCTTATTTCTGTGCTCAGGAATCCTGACATGCACCCTGTTGTGAATTAGCAATGCAAACAAACTTCAAAAAGAAGTACACATTCCAAGGCTCAGTCACACATGTGCCTCGGGGTGCTAATGTTTGAAGACAAAATGTACCACATAGGAGGAGGAGCTGTGTCAGGAAGATACACATTTTCAAATGCAGTATCACATTCGTGCTTTGAATTATTATGAGCAAAGATGATGTTGCTTGGATCACAAAGGAAAACAGTAATAACGTGCAAAGTGATAGAAGAAAGGTAACATAAAGTGCCTTGGTATAATGAATATACACGAAACATCAAAGATCATAAAGCACAGAACACTAAGAAGGCACGAAAAACCATGGGTATAATTAAGCTAAAGGCATGGTTTTGAGAAGCCTAGAAATCAGAGTAGTATTGACACTCCATTGAATTATGGACTCTTTGTAATAAAAATAGGCAAGAATGGCAAGGGTTCTTCTAGCAAGCTTACTTTGGGATATTTTTCTCCCAAAGTAGATCCATACATTGAAATGGATGGAAAACTACTGACCTTTTTCATACAAATAACCTGAATCGAGTTTTCAGGGAAAAAATCAACACTATTATCCCTATGACAATTTATTGATGTACTTAATTGCATTTTTTTGTTGCCAACACATTATTAGTAACATAAATAAACATGCCACTGGTTTTTATGTCTCTATATATAAAGCCACAAAATGTATTAAAGAGTTCATGCTGAGTTACTATTACACTGATAAAAAGGACAAGATGCTGTGGTAGCATGAATGTTATTTCTTTAGCCCATTGATAAATTACATGAAGAAAGATATTTTTAAATAATTCAATTTAAAAATCAGACTGTATACCTTTGCCATAAATCAAATTTAGGTGCTTCAGCAGAAGCATGTAAATCAGCTATTTACAGAAGCTAGGTTTAGCAGCAGGCATACCATTCCCTGAGGAGCAGAGCTGGCCAGTGTTTGGTTCAGGAGGAAGCCATGCATCCATGGAAGAGAGGGGCAGAGAGCACAGCCTTGTGCAAGGTGTAAGGAGCCAGAGATGGAAAAGAAAAAAACAAAAAATCAGACAGAATTAACAGAGAGATGGATAATTCCACACTCTACACATTTATTAGTTTGGTATAAAAGAGGTCTTGGATCAAAAGACAAGGATTTGAGGAATGCAGCCCAGATTTCAGATATCTTTCTTTTGGAGAAAGTGTTCTAACTGCTCTAATGCTGTACAGAAATAACTCCTTCCTTCCCTCCCTGGAATCTAACTGGGCCCTTCAGGGAGCACACACACACACAGATGGGATCCATCTGACCTAGTTTTCTGTACTTAACATCTTGATAATTAGATCTGAGTTCACTGTCTGAACAGTCTTCATAGTGAAGAAACAGTTGTATAGCACCATTCCTCCCAGTTAAAATAAACACTCATAATAAATAGGTCCAAGTAATCATTTCCTAGAAATGTTAATTACAAAGGGAGACCAAGGTGACTAAGAGAGACACAGATCATAAACACACAGCATAATTCAGGCTGCAAAGGATCTCAATGAGCCTCCAGTCCAACATCCTGCTCATTGAAGTCAGAGCAGATTGCTCAGTGTTGTGTCCAGTCAAGTCTTGACCACCTTCAAGGCCAGAGATGGCAAAACCTCCCTGGACAGCCTGCTTTCCTGCCTGACTGTCTTCATGTCAAAAAAATTCTTTCTTATGTAAAATCTCTCTCACTTTGTGCTTGTCACTTCTTCTCATCTCACCATGCACCACTGGGAAAAACAAGGCTTCATCTCCTTGCTCACCTCCCCACAGGCACTGTTAGGCAAAGGCTTCTATTATCTGTCCCCAAATCCATGACTTCTTTGGGCTGAACAAGCTCTTGTCCACAGCATCTTCTCACAGGCCCCACCCACTCTGATGGTTTTCCACTGAACTTATCTCAATTTCCTGTAGCAGGGAGTACAATACTGAATGCACATCCATAGGATATTTTGAGTTGGAGGGGATCTTTAAAGACCATCTGGATTAAGTCCCCCTGCTGTGGGCAGGGACACCTTTCACTGATCATGTTCCTCAAAGCCCCATCAAGGCTTTGAACTCTTCTGGGGATGGGACATCAAAAATCCTCTGTGTAGCCCACCAATCAGTGTGTGCAGCAGGAAGGGGCTAAACACAGGAAAAAACAAGGGACTTGAGGATTAAGTGGTAACAGAAAAAGCATCAAATCAAAAAGTGTTTCTGCTTAGGATAAGATCTAAACAGCCATGTAAGTCTCTGTGTCTGTGTCTAGCCTGACCTGCTGGGATCATGCTGTGCAGCCTCGGACCCCAGACAGAACAGACACAGAGGCACTGTGGGTCTCTGGTTTCTGTTTAGTCTCTGTACCCCTTTCTTTCCCTCCCAAATGAATAAGAAATTGATGCCACAATCTGCCTGTGCCTCGCATCTGGCTGTGCATCTTCTGCGAGAAATATGAAAATATTCCTGGGTTTGATAATGCAAACATTATTGTTGTGGTCACACACTGCTCAAGTAGTGAAAATGGTTCATCCAGGTTGGTCAGAGAAGAGAAATCCCATAGTACTGACTCCAGTTCTGTATCATGGCCACTTCCAGCTAGGAATACTAGTGCACTGCTAGTCACAACCAGGGAATCTGGACCACTTATCAGCCAAATGATGGACAAAAGGCTTGTCTTGCACAGAAATTGTGAAACAGAGTTTGGTCTTCTTGTATGGCTTTGGCCATGTGCTCCTTCTCACCTGGAAAATGGGCCTAGTATTGCTATTTTCTGTTTAGCATTTAAACTTTTCTACTACAATCTTTTGCTAAGCATTGACATTCTGACTTCTCAGCATCAGCTGTAATTTGTAGGTATTTCAAAAAACAGGAACAGTCAAGTAGAAAAACAGCAATGTAGCATTTGGCCAAGTTGCTGGCAACAACAGTGCTCCAATTCTCAAGAAGAAAAGCTGACTAAAGCAAAAAAACCAACCATGCAGTATATCATGGTTGCAAGAATCCTTTTCCAATCCACTTGTCCATGATACCAAAACCATGACCCTGGATTTACCTCACCACTACAGGCTTGCCTGGGGACCACTGGGTGGTGGCTGACCTTGATGGCTTGTCACAGACACAATCCTCACACATTGATCTGACTTCCCTTGACCCCAGACCTGTCTCATCCCCATGAACATGTCTAGTTGCCTGGATTGCTAGCTGACCTGGTTCCCATCCCCATCTCTCCTCTTTTCCCCCTGTTTGGGTGATGGGAATTGCTGTCCTGCCAGCCCCTCCATCCCTCCCAGCTGCCAGCACCACTGGCCTTGTAGAGTATCCCAGGATTGTTGCTTCCTGACAGAGCCTAGCTGTAAAGCAGGCAGCAGACACAGCTGTATACTGAGCACCAGGAGATGAGGATGGACAATTTTATTATAGATTGTACTACTGATATTCATGCAAGTGTTTGCAATGCTATGAACCAAATAACCCTTCTTCCTCATCCAACTCTCCTTACAACACTCTGTCTCTCTTCCCCATGTGCTTTACTGCTTTGTATGCCTCAAAGCATCAGCAGCTAATGTTTTAGATAATGTTCAGGCATGAACACAGTTACTTTATGTATTTGCACAAACACAAATGTGCATTTGAGGATCGATAAATAACAGAGAAATATGACCTCTACCAACTAGAAGATGGCAGAATAACAGTGTAAAAAGGCCAAGAATAGACAGTATATCTGGCCAACAACTTCTTTATTGTCTAATGTGAAAGTCCTTTGTCTTTCCTTCCTGTTCTTTATCCTGTAGTAGAACAATTATCCAGTATATTGGATTATTTTGGCTACATAGATATTGAGCCTTATATAGCCCAAATAATCTTGGGCTATAACCTTGAGAAAATCAATAGAAAATGTCTGCAGGGTTTTTTTTAATGCTAAGATGTCACTTCTTTAATTTCAGTTATTAAAATAGTTTTTGTGTGAGTGTATGTGTGGGGAGATTAATTATACTCTACCTAAGTTATAGTTTTTTAACTTTTTAACTTTTGCCAAAGAAAAATTAGATTATCTCTTCCAAAGTAATTTTATGCACTTAGCTGAAAACTGCCCATTGACTCCACATAAAAATTGACTTTAATGGGGCCATACGTGAATTAATTTAACCCACTTAAATCTGGCTGGACTTCAAAGCCAGCTGGTATTTTCCTTGCATGGCTTAGCTGAGACCTCCTTAGTCAGCAGAGCTGGGTCTTCCTCTCACTTTCTCCTAATTTGACATGGTATCTATCCACAGGCTTTCAATACCCTCTTGAATAAATAGTGAGGAGCACTGTTTTTTAAACCAACAAGATTGTAATAAATGTTGACAGGAGTCAGATTCTGGAGCTGAAAAATACCCCTTTCTGTGTCTCTGTGTCTGTGTTTCATTGCAAATAAATTTGAAGGAATTATTTCTGTAGAAGTCCTGTTGTAACCTGTGAGTACATTATTATAATCAATATTTTTTAAACTTCTGATATAATTTTATGTGTGAGCTTTGCCAAAGCTATTTGAACATTCAGGAAACTTCCCTGTCTGACCATCCAGGAGCCACTCCAGCAGTCAGACTCCCACCACCTGAGACTGTCACTGCTGGGACCAAAGACTGTGGGCAGCTTCAGGGGGATGACAAGTGCCCATTGGGATGTCCTACACACCCACTCCACACAGTCAGAGCAGGTTTCCACACTGGCTCGACCCTTGGATTTCCAGAGCAGAATCTCAGACATCTGGAACCTTAAACAAATTTACTCGTGGTGCAACCACGGAGTAACAGGCAAAGCTGGTGCCTTTGAGGACAGACCCTGAACAAAGGACCCCCTGGGCTTTCATACCCTCACAGTCTGTGCATGGTGAAGTTTGGGGTCTTCCAGCTGAGTCCTTGGCTCTTGCCATGTCCCTGGGTGCCTGGTCACCTGGCTGGGACACAGGTCCCTGTGCCCCCTGTTCTGCAAAGGGTCAGCAGCTCACAGCCTCTGGGATGGGCTCCAACACCCAGAGCTCAACTCACAGCTCAAACTGCAGCTGCACCCCAACCTACCAGCAATGAATGTATTCCTCACCATGAATATCAAAGTGATTTCTAGCCATGATTTCCTGATTACAGATCACCACGGAAACATAAAAAGGATATAGAAAACAAATAAATAATTCTTTATAAAATGCTCTCACATCTCTAACTCCATGGCCTAAATTTTAAAATGCCATCAGTTATTTTGAATGGGTTTTTGGGAACCTCACCTGAATTATAAATGTGCCTGGTTTAGGTAAAATGCCACATTTAGAAAACTAAGCAATCACCCTCCGAATATCTATCCCTTTTCAAGTATTTCAGATGTAAAATTTTAATAATTGAAACCACATATTGATATTTGTAGATGTAAGATAAATATAAAAGAAATCCCATTACCCTTCAAATTCTTCCTAAAATTGATTGACATATGTAGGGACAGTCATGTACAAGTTCTTAATGTAATAGTTGCTCAACAAACAAGAAACTTCTTTGTTTTTAATCAAGACATAATATTAAGGAGTTTATCTAGCAGTTTCCCTTGAACTTCCATTTCTTTTCATCCTATTTCCTCTATTCAAAACTCTCTCCATTGGTTTGTTTACATATACTTCATTAGATTAAACTAATCCACATGTATCTTAGTATATTTATAGTATATATCATTCCCTCATGGATACCCTTTGCTGGTGACAGTAATTTCTATTTTTAGTTGAACAACATATTTACTGAGTGCTGGTGCAAGTGCTTGGCTTCAGATTTGTAACACTGTCAAGGTTTATTGAGCCAACAATTTTGTGGCCATATTAATATGGCTGACAATGAAGATACAAATACTTGTGTACAAATTATGTTTATTCTTACATTTCCAATAATTATATATCTAAGACTCTGTCAATTTCACTCCTCAGAATGTGCATAGGGTCATTTTGGTTTTATTTAATTAAACCCCAGCAAATACATACCTACATAACAAAAAAACAACAACACAACAAACAAACAAACACAAATAAAAAGAGAGGAAGATAAGCAAATACCAATATCCACTTCTTTTTTTTTAAAAAAACCTAGAAATTTTATTTCATTACATTTTATTACATTTTGTTATATATAAATTCATTGCAGAGTATCCTTTACCATTAGATGACAACTTTCCTAAAAGATTTGTTTAGAGTGGAGGAGTCTCAGTCAGCGGAATGGTCTCCCATAAGTATTTTGGGAGAGCCCTCCCTCTAGTGGAAAAAGAGGAGAGTTTTTGGAAGAGGTGTTTTTCTGTCACACCACATGACAGATATACATGATAGGTCGATGCTGCAATATAGGAAAAAGTAAGAAAAAAAGGCATTTAGCTAAGAATGAGAAGTTAGAAGCAGGAAAAAAGACTTTGTGGACCAGGTCGGAGTGTTTTATGGAACTGTGTAAATAGTGATTGTCATCTTCCACCTATCCTAAAGGGAAAACCCCCCCTCCAAAAAAAAAAAAAAACAACAACAAAAAAACTCCATATAAAACTAGCTTTCTTATATCAGAAGAGCTGCATCTTTAATATAAAAATATATCTGAAAACCCTTCAGAACTTTGCATAAACAGCAGGTAGAAAACCCTTGTATACTTATTGATTATTCTAGAAAGTATGATTATCCCAGAAAGTCCAGTTTCAGATTAGCTTCTGACAAAATTCTGTGTTCTTGTTGCATCAGCATTTACATAAGTGACTTCCCTTCATCCACTGTGATTCGTCAATTCTGATAAGTTTCATCCTTTTTGATAAGCTTTGCCTTCCACAGAGGTTGCAGAAGAAAATGCAAACATACGCTGGAAAAGATGTTAAAAATGGGAAACCTTCATTTCCCTTGTATTGCTACACCACCCATTCACTACAATGCTTTGAGCCCTGTTGTTCAGCCAGTTCTTCACCCAGTGCACCCTGTACTGCTCATCCCACAATTGCACAACTTGTCCAGAAGGATGTTGTGAGGGACGGCATTTAAAGCCTTACTAAAATCCAGAACTTTACATCCACTGCATTCTCTTCATCCATAAGGTGGATGACCTTGTCAAAGAACAATATCAAATTATAGTTAAATAGGAATTTCTCTTTGTGAGCCCATATAGATTGTGACTGATCATTACATTATTCTTTAATTGCCTTTCAGTAGTACCCGGTATAATCTTCTACAGTGTTTTTTGAAGAAACTGGATCTTCCCTCACTCTTTTTGTGGATGGAAATAACACTGGCCAATTTCCAGACATAAAAGACCTTTGGTAGATGGTCAAGAGAGGTCCTACCATAACATCCACCAGCACCTACAGAACTCTAGGATGAATCCCATCGGACCTCATGGACTCTGCTGATACAGCTGATCCCTTAAAATTCTGGTGTCCACAAATGGAGAACCTCTGTTCCTGCAGCCTGTGACTCAGTGACTCAGGACCCCAAGACATATCAGTAATACTAAAGACTGACTCAAAAAAGCATTCAATACCTCTGCCTTTTCTTCATTACCATTTGTCAGATGACCAGCTTCATCAGGTATTGGTTTCTTAAACCTCTTCTTGCCATGAACATAATTTAAAAAGCACTTTTTATTGTCTTGACACAGCACTGATCAGTTTCAACTCTTCTCCTTTTGTGTTTTCTTCCTAGACATGAGAACTACAGCTCTATGATCTTCTTGTGAAGCCTAACCTTGCTTCTAGAGAACATACAATTTCTTCTTTCACCCAAGTGGCAAAAGGAGTTCCCAGTTCAGCTAAAATGCCTACTGTGTCACTTGCTTGACTTACAACACCATGGCATTGCCTGCTCCTGGGCTTGCAGAAGGGGGTTCCTCAAAACCGACAGGCTCTCACAGAAAGCTCCAAGTCTTCAAAAGGCAGGGCACTGTAAACAGGCTGCCTCAGCTACTTAAGGCTTGCCCTCTTCTAGTCCAGGGCAGTGGCTTCACTGACCTTTTTTCTCATTACACTGCAAATTTTAAACTCCACCATTTTGTAATCAATGTGGCCAGATGATTATCATTTGTACTATTACACCTACCATCACCCCTCCTATGAGTCCTCTATACACAGATAAGAGGTGATAAGATTTTATCTGTTGAGGATATAAGGAACCATGGGGAGACACATAGAGCTACAAACTGACCTGACATGTTGCATCATGCAGTCTGGGTGAGAAGCCAGCCTCCTGCTCCCTGAGCACCTGGCATAGAGAGCCTGTGGCCCAAAATGATAGAGCTGGCCATCAGGACAACTGGCAGCCTTCACTTGGGCATTGCCTGACTTGTAAGCTGTCATCCTTGTGATGCTGTCAATGCTCTTTGGACACAGATCTCGAATCAAAGACATGAGTGAATATTTTTTCAGTGCTACAAAGCCATCTCACAGATCATACATTTTTATTTTATTCAGGGAATTCTTATAAAAGCTTCACCCAAGTCCTGCTGTAGGAAAGCAGTGCAAGTCTCCTATACCAATTGATTCAGTAGTAGAAATGATTATCAGGGTGAAATAAGGCACTTTGGGTGGTTTTCTCTCTGAAGTCAGTAAAATCTAGGTGGTACGAGAAATTATAACTGAGAAATTGAGGAAATTATGACAGAAGTGAGATATGGGAAGTTCTAAAACTTGCTATTAAAAACTTGGAGAGAATTTATGTATCCTTTGTGTCTTTAAAATAATGTTTTTAATACCTGAAAATTACTGAGTAAACATATGAACTAAAGTTAGACTAAAACTATTAAAACACACTGAAAGACACTTTCTAATATTAGACTGCAGTGAATCAAGTCTTTCTCCTATATTTGAATTCTCATAAACTTCACCTTCCTCAGTGTCTGCAGAAGAAAATGCAAAAATCTTTTTAAAAGTTTCTAAAATGTTAAAATATTATACCAGCAATTCACAAAATTGCAGGGGTTTTTCCTTGTGTTTTTTTTTTTTTTTTAATTATTTTTGGTTTGGTTGTTTTTGATTTTTTTTTGTTTGTTTGTTTGTTTGTTTTTTTGGTTTTTTTGGGTTTTTTTTGTGATTTTTTTTTTTGTTGTTGTAGTTTGTTTGTTTGGTTAGTCGGTTTTTTTGCTTTATAGAATGAAAATATCCAATTTTTTATTTGCCCTAATTAAATAATATTCAAAAACTTGGGAGAAAAAAAGAAGAGTAGAAAAAGAGGATTCCACAACACCTCCTCTTGAAACAAGTTTAGTGATTTTCCTCTGGAAACAATCCAAGTTGCCTCTAAAAGCATGACCAAGAAGTGGCAATGTCTGTGCTCCCTCTCCTGGCTCTGCAGCTACATTGGCCTGGGCAAATCCTAACCGGGATAACATCAGGGCTGAAGCCTGTGCACAACAGAAATAACAAAAATGTGAAGCACTGCATTGTTTCAGCTTCCTCAATGAGGAAAACTAAAATTTTTTCAAATGGAAATTAAAATTATTAAAAAAATATTTTATTTCCAAGCTTCTTGAAAGTTTTTTCCAAGATTTGACAATGAAAAAAATATAAAAATGTCCACAAGGGACAACAGCAGTTTTCTCAATATTTGTAATACTGCAGGCAATTTTTAAGAATAGTTAGCTACTGATCTCCATGGTGGGCAATCTGAAATCTTTAAAATAATAGTTTATCTGATAAATTGCTCACAAAGAAGATTTAAATAACCTTTTAATGCTAAAATTAAATCCTTTTTAATTGTGTAATTGTAAACCCAGTAGCTCCCCAAAACCAAACATTACCAGAAATAAAAAGCAGACAGCTTCATTCTCTTAGGAACAATTTATTTGTATATTTCTATATGAAGAACTCATAGAACCAAGACTTTATTGCATCACCACGAATGATTATGTATAGTCTGCTATGAAGAAGAACAGGTGGTGTGAACAATACAACTTTACTTCAAATATGACAGAAGGTATAATTTAAAATTCTTTGCACTGGTTCTGCTACATTCAAAACAGAGCTCTTACATGTGTAGGATGAAGCCATCCTTGCTAGATTAGTCACATGGCTTCTTAGCAGTCTTTAATAATGGCTGGTTATTTCAGTCTTAACTAAGAAAATATATTTATTTATAACTAAAAATAAATCAGTGGTTTCACAATAAATAGATAAAGTACATTCTAGCACTTGAGATTACTTTTTCATTTATTACTTATTTCATTTATTATTAATTTTATTATTATTTATTTTACTGTAATAAATATTAAATCTATGATCTTAGATAGCTGAGCCATCTCAGAGGCAATGAGGTTTATACTGTGACTCAGGAATGCCATCTCTCCAGTGTGGTGTACTAGACAAAAACTTGAAAAAACAATTTTCCCCTACTGTTGTTCAATTTAATATGAACGTGAGCGGGGCATGAGGGGTAGCAGGAAGGACAAAATAAAGATCCTGCTTGCTTCTTCCTATATTTTTTGGAATTCTTAATATCTGAAATGGAAAGGATACCATATTGGAAAGCACACTAGACAGCACTAAGCAAAAATCTGCCACGCCAGGAATCAACTGTCCACATACTGTGTAGTGTGACTCAAACCTGAGGGAGAACATTAGGTGGTGTCTAAGACACACTGTAGACAGGATTTTGAAAATAACATCTGGGATGGACCATGTTAATTACTAGGGAGGCAGCCTCTCTTCCCTAGCAGTAAATCCCAAACACAGCATATGTTCTTCCTGACACGACAGCCGAGACCATCAGCAGCGTCACAGCTGCCTCCAGCCTCAACCCCTCCTTCACAGCAGTTTGCCTGAGGAAATTGGGGAATGTGGGCAGCCTCTTTCCTCACATGCAGGCATAAATTCAGGCGTGGCTCTGCCCCATAATCATGTGCTCATGCAAACCAGAATGACATAGTAGCTTGAGACTCCATTACGAAGATTTCTGGAAGAAGTCCTGCTGGTTGGTGTCATAGGGCCAGAGTTATGAGCTATGTCGTTCCCTTCCTGCTACTCTGCAACTTGTGAGGGAAAGGAAGGAGGTATTAATTACACCCTGCCTCCTTTTTCAGTTGTCCTTCACATAAGCACAAGCAGCAGCTAAGCTTTATTTTGCTGCCATTGGCAAAGTGGAGCAATCCTGCATCTGTGCTGGTACAAGCCAATGAGCAAGTCCACTAACAAGCTATCCCTGCATTAGTACAAACTAGTGAGGTTCTAAAACACCAGCATGTTGACTTACAAACCAACACTTCCTACTTTTCAAAACACAAGGCCGTTTTGACTTCAGAAGTGTGATCTATTCTGCTAAATATCAACCAAATATCCCACTTTTGGTCTCTGTATTTAAACAATAATTAAAACCACAGAATTTGTAGATTTTACTTCTGACAGTAGCAACCTTGGCTTTCAAGAAAACCTGTTGAACAGCTGTTAGGTGAATTCAAAAAAGCAATGCTTTATTCTATGACTTACAATCTCAAGCTAAATGTTGCATGCACCACCTATGAATACTTCAAGCACTTGTAGCTTTGGGACACTGCACAAAGCCTTTCATTGAATTGTAGGGTGGTTTAGATTGGAAGGCCCCTCTGGAGTCTTCCCCTGCTCAGTAGGGCCATGTTGATCCATTTTCTCCAGTTCTGTCACCTATCTGCTTCCTGCAGCAAGAGAAAGCAAGAGAGACATACAGTCCCAAAGTTTAGGGCTGTTGTATAGAAAGACTATGGACAAGGAAGTTGTCTAATGTCCAGAGCCTATTTAATAATTAAATTTTTTGTTTCAAGGTTAGAGGAAGACATTTAAATCTTACATACCATCTGCTCTGAGAGCTTCTACAGGCCCTGCTTTTTCAGTAGCAGTGGGTCTATTTAGTTAAATTCACTTTGCAGGAATAGGTAGTAAAAAAAAATCCCTAAACATTCCTATAAACATTTATCCTTTTGGACCATAATCAAGTAAGAGTATTACAAAGCTGACCTGCTTTGTTATACCTGTGGAAGCAACAGAAGGTGCCTCAACTTTCAGATGATCAAGAACTGATAAACATTTGCTATTTGTGAAGGATGGAAAGGGGAGTCTCCAGGTCTACATCAATTCTGTGACATGATTCTCAAAACTCATATTGGGGCCTCCTGAAATAAAATATATATAGACAATATATAACATATATATAGATGCTCCTATAGACAAGGAACACCAGGTAGAATATAATTTGACCCTTTCACACAGTAAAGGCAGTACATGTACAGATACATGTCTAGATAGCAACCAATAGCAAGCCACAAAACTCAATACAATGAGTACAGTATGAGACAGTACAAACTAAAAATCTGAACAACATACAAAATGGTTTAGTTCCATCAACCCATCTTGATGCCATCCAGTTTCAGCAGCCCTGATTTTTAGCCTGTGTGTTAATGCTAGGGACTGCAATAAACTGCAGGGACATGGAACCCTTGATCTCTAAGTCATCCTGTCTGATATACCTGAGGTCTATAATGCTGAAATGCTTTTTCTGGGAGACACTAGGAGCCCCAAGTCGGGTGTGTTGTACCCTGGCAAAACCAGAATCACATTTAACACTAAACGAAAATCTCCAGTCAGAGATGAATGTTTAAATACAATTGCAGTTTAGGAAGTATAGGTCTGGCTAAAAGATGGATGATGTGCCTAGAAGTTATTCTCTTCTACAACTGCCATTTGTATTTAAAAAAGGGACAAATCTGAGTTAAAAAGACAGCTATGGAAAGTTAAGAAAATGTCAGCTTTCAAAGAAAATTTAGAAATTGCAGCTTTACACTTTGACAAAGATTGCTCATGACCACAAGTTCAATGGCTTTGGAGAGGAGTCAGCAAAAAGAAAATCTCAAGAAATGTCAGGAAGGATCGATCTTTCTTAACTTCACTGGCCACATTAAGCTCTCACGTTATCAGGTGATCCAATAAAAACGTGAATAAATACAACCCATTGCTTTTAGACATCAAAGGTCACTACAATGTGTTAGATAAGATTACTGCAAACTAAGTGCACACCAAACCTACGAACTTTGGGAGTCATTACACATGAAAACATCTATACTACTCTGAAAAACTTAACAAAGGTTTCATAAGCCAAAAGGGCTATTAGGAGTCCATGATGCATTAACAAGTAAGAGAATTATATTTATATTATTTTATTTTCTTAACAGTTTATTTATATTTTGAGTATATTGATGTTAAAATGCAACATTTATATCAATCCACAGAATATATTTGTCAATTTTCAAAGTTTTGAAATTATTATTTAGTTACTTAGTTCCTACTAAACGTTTGGTACCCATAAGTCATATACATGATACAGAATATCACTATCATGTATCAGCTGTAACTGATTTCTTAAATGAAAGTGTTAAATTGTTGGAACCTAAGGACAGCTGATCAATGTGCCCTATTTTTCCTTCTTACCCCCTTCAAGGTTTTTTTGTACAGGTAGGAATGAAATTTAGGGTATGGGTTTTTTTTCCCTTTAACAGCTACAGGAGAAATAAAAACGTACTTGTCTTACAGAATTATGACATTGTAGAAGTTAATTATTACTTTGACCCTTTGTACAGATTCTTATGTTGCCATAAATGAAACATGATCTTTACGATTTTTGTTTTAGTTAAAGTACTGGTTTTACATGTGAATGAAGTTTGAGTTAAGAAAAAACTACTCTTTTTTTTTTTTTTGTGTGTGTGCATGTTTTGAAAATTTCTATTGAGAACCTAAAGGTATTGTATCTTAAATAGAAACCATTTTATTTATAGAAGACACTTTATACTTGGGAAATTATTTCCTCTGATCTAATAAATAGTTTTATTTTATACTCCTGTAATTCCAGCTGTGAAATGAAATTAACATTGCCCAAAAGATTCTACAAAACATTGCAGTCACTTCTGAGGATGTGGGATTTAAACATTTATAAGGCTTTTAAGATTTCAAGTCTGCAAACTCTAGAACTGGGAATGTCAGCAGCATTTATTTATTTATTTATTTATTTATTTATTTATTTATTTATTCATTTATTTATTTATTACAGTTACTCTGAATATCACCACAGAAATGTGATAACAGCACACTTCTATAAACACAGAAATGTTCAAAAACTACCACATGCAGACAAGTC
Source organism: Oenanthe melanoleuca (assembly GCF_029582105.1). NCBI lineage: Eukaryota > Metazoa > Chordata > Aves > Passeriformes > Muscicapidae > Oenanthe > Oenanthe melanoleuca. The sequence goes on along the minus strand of NC_079333.1, from coordinate 66,416,706 downwards.
GTATCCAGTGCATAAAATGTATTTGTGAAAACCTCTGTGTGATCACTAACTTCATTTACTTACTGCATTGTGCTTCCAAATAACTGAAAAAGCAGTTTAGAAAATGAAATATCAGAAAAGTTGCTGCTGTGATAATATCCATACATTTATGTGGGAAAGCCTTAGAGGCTGTGTTTTTTTGCCGGCTGTTGCATATCCAAGGATCAAAGGTAGTTGCAATGCTTGTCTGAATGCAGTGCTTGTCTCAACTATTTTCACTAGACACTGGCTTTTGCAAAGGATTGAGGGACAGATCCAAAACCAAATTAAGATTCTTATCACAATGCTTAATCTCAGTTCCTGTCCCTTCAGAGATCCATCAGAATCCCAAGGTTAATGATCTTTTTCTATGTGTTCATGTGGAGTTAACGTATAAATTGGTGACTGTGAATCAAGGACTTTTTATACGTGTTTATAGAACAGTCTCCAGAAAATTTCAGGCTCTGGTGATTTTCTGTCTACTGACAGGATGTTCATCACCCACTATGCAGGGAAACTGAAGTGTATGTTGTAATTGGGAAGTCCTCAAAAAAGTACCTACTAAGCTAGCAGCTTATTCAGTTGGCTTGCCACACTCTCCGGTCTTCAACAAACTTTCAAGGATGATAAACAAGTCACAAATAATTGTGTGCAGGCAGCCTCAGCCTCCTCCAGCTCTCATTTAGCTGTCTTGGTGATAGTGAACTACCTGAATTTCTCTCCCTCTGAGAACACCAGGCAGGCAGCTCAGGAGTCACCCGAAAAAGGCAGAGTGAATGATTTCCAAGAAACACTTGCCTTTGTGCACTGCCTGCCTGTGCAGAAGGCCTGGCTCGGGAGATCAGGTGGAATGCTGATCTTTAAAAGCACAGATCAATCTGACTGAGGGACATCGTGTGGGGACATTTTCTTTTAGTGCTCGGGTACCAGAGAAAGCAGCACGTATGTAACTTTTCATGGGAAGGTGCCACACTGGTGGGCACAGGGGTCCAGGGGGTTGTCCCATGTGCTCCCACCGCTGCTGTCCACGGGGATGTCCGAGCAGTGGCGTGGGCTGGGCCCCCCGCCAGGTGCACCCTAAGGAGCTGGTACACCCTGCATCAGGGAGTACACAGAACTTTGCTGCCAACTCTCATGTTTTCAAACACATTTTTTTGGTCCCACCTCTTCTTAAACAAAAAAAGAAAGTATATATATATATTCAGATGTTTTTTCCTTTTCCTGTCAGTCGCAAACACTTATGGGAGTTAGCCTGTAGGGAGCTGAGGGAATACCGGCTGTGCCTCCCTTCCTGCTCGTCCAGGGTGCGGCTCCTTATCGCAGCAACTCCCGGCTGCCCAGCGGATCGGGGGCTGCTCTCCGCTCCTGGGAGGCCACAAACAGGCAGCAACTGTGTCCAGTTGTGGGCTTATAACAGGGAATAACCCCGAGCCTCAGTACAGATTGAGGATGACCTGCTGGAAAGCAGCTCTGCTGAGGAAGACCTGCGGGCCCTGATGGACAACAAGTGGTCCATGAGCCAGCAGTGTGCCTGAAGGCCAAGAAGGCCGATGGTATCCTGGGGTGCATCAGGAAAAGCATTGCAAGTAGGTTGTGGGAGATGATTCTGCCCCTCTGCTCAGCCCTGGTGAGGCCACAGCTGGAGCGCTGTGTCCAGTTCTGGACTTCACAGTACAAGAGAGACATGGAGCTCCTGGAGAGGTCCACATGATATGGAGTAAGGGGCTGGAGCATTTCTCTTACAAGGAAAGGCTGAGGGAGCTGGGCCTGTTCAATCTCAAGGAGAGACAACTGAGAAGGGATCTCACCAGTAAGTATCTGAAGGGAGGGTGCCAAGAGGATGGAGCCAGGCTCTGTTCGGAGGTGATGAGCAATAGGACAAGAGGCCATGGCAGAAATTGATGCACAGGAAGTTCCACCTGCATCTAAGGAAGCACTTCTTGACTGTGCAGGTGACCGTGCAAAAGAACAGATTGTCCAGAGAGGTTGTGTCCGTCAAAGGAGATATTCAAGAACGATCTGGAAGCAAACCTGTTCAGTGTGTTCTAGGATGACCCTGCCAGAGCAGGGAGGCTGGGCCAGGTGATCCAAGGTGGTCCCTTCCAACCTCACCCGTTCTGTGATTCTATGATCATATTCGGTAAGGCTATCAGCGTTTCCAGGAAACAAAACAAGTACATGCGCATTTCAAACACCAGTTGGGAATACACAGCGGCATTTCTTCTGCCCCTAGAGCACCGCTCCACGCCGCCACAGCACAGGGAACGCGCGGTCCCGACCCATCCCAGCACCGCCCCACACACTCCCCCCGCCCCGCGGCTCCCCGCTCGGCCCCGCCTCCCGGCAGCCCCCGCGCGCCGCCCGGCCTCGCGAGACTCTGGGCTCTCGCGACAGCGGGGCGCCGCCATCTTACCCGCTCGCTCGGGCGCTCGCTCCGTCGGGCGCTGCGGCTCAGGGCGGCGGGGGGGGCCGCCCGTCCCGGACCGCGCCGCCGCCGCCGCACTCGGCCGCGCCGCCCTCCGGCGGGGGGGACCCGCGCAGCGCCCGGGACGCGCTCCCCGGCACAGGAGCGGCGAGAGCGGGACCCGCGGGAAGCAGCCGCTGCTCGATTGGTTCCGCCCCCTCCGTGTCGCTGGGCCTCCGGCCCCTGCCCGGCGGCCTCTGCCGAACCGGGAGGCGGCGGAGGCTGCGGGAAGGCGCGGCGGGAGCCGGGGCGCCGGCCGGCGGGGCGGCGGACCCCGCCGCCGGGGCTGCTGCTTTTGCTGCTGCTGCTGCTGCTGCTGGCGGGGAGGCGGGGGGCCCGGGCCGCTCTGGATGGTGGTTAAAATGATCATAGAAAACTTCGAGGCGCTGAAATCCTGGCTCAGCAAAACCTTGGAGCCCATGTGAGTAGCCTTCCTCACCCTCTCGCCCCTCGAAATAAACCTTCCCCTTGCAGAAGATGGGGATCCGCGGGGGCGGGAAGCGCGGTGCCGGCGGGTCCCGGGAGGGCATCCCGGGAGATGATGCCCTCTCTGCGCCCTTCTGCCCCGGCCGCCGTGTGTGAGGGGCTGCGTCGTTCTCCCGCTCTCCCGTCGCCGTCCTCGGCCGGGAGGTAGGACCATCTCTCTCCGAGGATGCAGCTTCCCCCCCTAGCGACCGCGTTCCTCTTCCCTTTGTAGCCCGGGGAGAGCGGGAGACGCCGCGTGTGCGTGTGCAGCTCGCTGTGCCCCGCGCTCGGCCCGGAGCGGCCGCGGTAAGGAGCACGGCCCGCCGCCCTGTGCACGGACCTGCTCCGGGACAGCTCAGGTGCCGCTCGCGCGTCTTGAGGGATCCTGGCATCTTCCCAGTAGCACTTTCTACAGACTCGTCGCACATTATTCTTAGTTGTTTTGAGTATCTGACGCTGTCTGGTTTCCCTGCTCTCAAATAAAAATTGCATCAGTAGAGGACTTGGGAGTAGGAGCCCCAGAGAATAATTAGTCTGTTTGTGAATACGTGCGTGGCCTCTAAGCATAACATTCATGTGAGTAAGTGGAGCTCTTCTGCAAATGCGCCTTCCTTCTCTAAATGGTATTTTAGTGGGACTGAGGTGTGAACTTAGTTTTAAAGGTTTGTGTTCTGGAAGTGTAGTGTCTACAGATGAAAGCATACACTTTTCTTGTCATTCTGAACCACTCTTTTAACATGGCTGAATTGAATTGTTGGAGTTTGGATTGAGTTAAATGAGCTAGAACTCCTGAATTCAGTCTGGTGTTAACTTTTGTGCTGAGGTGTTTGCGCACTGTAGGTTTTACTCTTGATGAGTTCACGTGGGGGGGAAGGAAAGGAAAAAATTGCTTTATGGCTTCCATAGCCATTAGTTAAGTATATCTTATGCTGAAATAACTTGAAAAAATTATAAAATGCTGGGACATTTTTAGGAGAGCTCCACTTGGGTTGTTCTTTTGTTTGTTTGGGGCCTTTTTTTTTTGAGGTGGTGGAGGAGGGGGGTAGTGGTTCTTCTTTATACCATAGAGTCTAATCCAGACCACACTGAAATAGATGAACTGTGAATTTATTTTCATTGAATTTGGCCTGCAGCAAATTACACTGAGTGTCTTTGTTATATAGGTTTGACGTTTAAGATTTTTATTTTGTGGGGAGAAAAGGGCATCATCTTGTAAAGCTGTAGTTGGGAAGGTGAATTACTTTTTCTCTTGGTTTAGTGTAATGCAGTTGTGTTCTGGGATAATAGACTTCCCTAGTTCTCTGCTACATAATGCTCCCTATAAGTTTCTGGGTGCTTTCTTGTATGGTTATTTTGTTAATGGCAATCAGCAACTCGCTGTCAGTGTTTTGAGTGTGGTGGTTAAGAGGGTTGGAACAGTCTCAGATTGGTCCATGTTTCTTTGTTTGAATATCAAACCATGAGCTCTCTTAGCAGTAGTCAGCAGTTAAAGGGTGAAATTGAGATTTTCAGCTTTTGTGATCAGTGAAATTTTCTGCTTTTTTTCTACTAAGAAGACCAGCATGTATCTGTTAGGTTAAATTGTGGTATGTGAGCAGATCAAAAGTGGTTGTCGTTTTGGAAAACTATGGAGAGCTAGGGAGACGCTGATCTGGGGAGGATGATGAGTTCTCTGAATTTTTAGCTTTGGGCAGAAACAAACCAGCAGTGACTGTCAGTCAGTTTTCTGCAGTGTCCTGTATTACTACATTGTTGAATAGATGCTAGAATTTGTGAAGATGTATTGTCCTTTCCCAGCAGTCAGATACTCTTGGAGGTGCTTTTGGAGTCAGCTATCTGAAGTGTGTAACTACAGCTGTAGCTTCTGGCTGTGTAAAAATTTCAGTGTGCAGCTACTTCTAAAGAAGTAACTGTTGCATTACTGGCACAGTAAGGCACTAACTACTGATCCTCTAGAGGTGTGTTGCTGTAGCCCAAAAATGATTTTTGACTTGTCTTTTCCTCTTAATGAAACAAAAGTGCCAGGTGTTTTTGTCTAGCGTTCTTTCAGAAACCTTTAGCTGCAAGATAAATAGCTTAACCTCCAAACTGCGCTAAGAAAGACACCTCTGTATTAGGTCATTATGGAGGTGGTGTCTTGGTGGTTGTAACGGTAGAAGTGCATTAGGAAGAAACATAAATTTTATACAAACGTGTCTGTATTATTTATGTGCTAGTTACCTAGAGCTGCATGGTTAGAACATGCTGCACTTTCCAAGTTGTCTTTTCCAAAGAGCTAGTATTTTTTAATCAGGATGTATAACTTATTCCAAAGGCCATAATGCATGTACTTCTGAAACATAATGTTTCAGAATTAAGATATAGCGATAGCCACAAAAATTGTCTCATTTTATCTTTAAACAGTTTTAAAAATGCCAACTTCTTAATATAATGAAACAAGGGCATTACGTAATTATGTGGACTGGACATTGTTTGGTTGTTGGACTACTTTTACGTAGAATCCCTGGGAAACATTGTTCATAGACAGGAATGTTGAGGGAGACAAATGGTGGAGGAATTTTTTGTTGGTGGTAGGTTGTTGGGGTTGTTTGTTTGTTTTGGACTACTCTGATGCCTTTGGCTAAGCCTTGGTGATCATCCATACAAAAAGGCTTTATCTGAGTTTTGTCTTGTTGCATTGAGGCAGAAACTGCAAATGCTGCCATGCTGGAGCATTTGGACAGTCCAGCTCCGTTTGAGGGGTAATAGGTCTCTAAGAGCTTTCTGCAGTTCTTCAAGAAGAGTCTGCTTTTGTGGTTTTGGAAACAACACTTTGTAGAGCTCTGTGTGGTGTACAGAGAATTGCTAAATATCCACACAGAATCATTGCAGATACAGCCATGTAAATGTAGTACCAGTACAAATAAAGTGGCAAGAGGCTTTTTGTGCTGTGGCTACTCTGTGTTTGACTAGAATTATCTTGTATGTTTAACTCCAGTCAGCTCTGTAAAGAAGGCGTTTGTTACCAGTCGTCCTCATTGCTTGCAGACAGCAATGAGCTAAGTTTCTAGTGTTACACACTTTGTTGTCCGTGGCATGATTTCTGTCAAGTGTTGGAAGATAATGTTAGACTTAGAATATAACCGTATGCCTGTCACTTCTGGTTTCTGTACTAACAAGGCACTCACTGAACCTGTCAATTTGATGGGTTTCTTTTCTGCAAGTTCATTCCAGATACTCTATAAACTGTGTATATAGTCCTTGCTGAAATATCAGGATCTGGCTTGGCAAAGTTCCTGGTAGGGATTTCCTTAATTTATGTTTCTAGAATTTATTTGAATCTCTAATTGTGAAAAAAACTAGCTTTTTGTACAAATGCTACACTCACAATTTCACTTATAAAGCATTGTAATGTTCTCCCCCTTGTCCTAATTCTCCACACAGGAAAGTTTCCTTGGTTTTAATTACTTTGTGTAAAATAAATTAAACTGAAATATTTCTGTGGCCTGCTGAATGTTACTTTCAATTTGATTAAGGCTCCCATATCTATTTTTTTCCACTTCACTGTATTTACACATTTGTAGAGGTTTTCTTCTGTACTAAATCAAACTTGAAAAAAAGATGAAATGCCTACAACATTTATGCAGTATTTAGGCATACCTCATTGAAATGGAAAGGTATTTTGCATTAATGAATTCTGTAAGTGAATATGGTGGTGTAACGACTTACATCAGATGGAATAAAATTAAAATTGTTTAAAGAATATTTTGAGTATATTTATCAATGGAATATTTTATGTTAAGCGATCTGGTGTTTTGCCCTCACTATTCTTTGTTTGTCAAACTTTTCAACCCATTTTTTTGACTTCACAGGTAGCACATGAAAAAGGTTTAACAGTAGTGTAAGGAATATGCTGATAAACCAGGATGTTGAAAGCATAGAAATAAGTTAAAATGAAAAACCTTGCCATTCCTTTCACGTGGCACATCATCCTACCAATAACACTCATTGGCCCACCATGAGATTTCTGTCATTTTCCATGAAACGTCCTAAGATGTTCAGAAGCAATAAGCATTCTCTTTACTTTATTAACACTTTGCTAACACATTGCATGAAGCTGTTTGTAACTAAGATAAATAAAGCACAAGTGCACCCCAGTGGTATGTCATTTTTAACACTAGTTATTTTTCTGCATCTGTTATGAAACTTGATAGTCTGTTCACGTGACTCACAGAGAGCTACTGTATATGAGAAGTTGAGGTTCCTAGCTTAGGGTGCTGATGCTGCTAAGCTTTTGCAAAAATATTACATTAGTATTAAAAGATTGGTATTATTAGGTGTAGTTAAAATCAGAAAATAAAAAGGAGAAAATTACTCCAGTTACAGGAAGCCTTTTTTGTTCTGACAGTGAATATCAGCAGTGAAGTGAAACTCCTTTGACTGTATTTCAAGACATCACAGAGACACTGTGATGAGTTTTGCTTTCTGCATTGAATGGGTGTTGGAGAGCCAGCAAGCTGACAGCTGTTCTGCCTCATGAGAGCTGTCTTGAGTCTAGGGGTGGCATTCTAGGCTGCCAATTACTGGTTGCAGCTGTATGAACATGTCAGATTTGGGTATCATAATAATTCAGAACTGATTTAATGGCATCATTAGCTTGAATAGCAGCTTTGGAGGCTGCGCTGTTCCTCAGTGTGTTTCTATTGCTTTAAGTACTGTTAGAGAGTTAGTGAAAGTGACTGTCAGAAGAGTGGTCCTTCTCAGCCACGATAGTGTCTCAAGATAAAACTTGGATCTTGCTGAATGAGTTTGTCATTCATTTTACTTACTGAACACCATAGGTTTTAATAGATTTTATTTATTTATTTATTTATTTTATTTTATTTTATTTTATTTTATTTTTAGTAACAATGAAGTGGTGCATTAGTGGTGCCAGCCTGAATTAGGCTGGCTGCACTGCCCAGTATGCAGTGTACATCTCTCTGCACCCACTCAGCCCTGCAAGTACAAAGCATTTCTGTCAGCCTTCAAATACAGCCATGTCCACCTTGGTTAATGTCAAGAACTGAGCAGTATTTTAGCAATCAGTCTTCAGGCAATAAAACTAGACTCTGAAATTTGGGTTATTAACTCTCAGGATCAGAGCACGACGAATAGCATGCACCTACTTGTTATTTCCTTTACAGCAACACCATTTGTTGCCTGGAGGACTACAGACGTGCTTTTGAGGCTTCAGTGTGTTGTGGTAGCTTAAATTTGTCAAGGAACTAGTTTCAGGGTTTGCAGCATCATTTTGGTTTGTACATTAATTCTAAATCTGAAGAAAAAATCCCTTCCTGTAGTTTCTTTACATCTGAAAAAAGTAGTGTGTGCATACCACATTAGCTATGTGTTAATAAGGGCTTTTAAACATACAGCTACACCAGTAATGTGTTTTTGCAAACACATTTAGTATCAATGCCACATATACTGCATTTCTCAGTTAAGGCTAACGTCTGTAGTTGCCTGGTGACTAAAAAAGTCAAAGTGGGTTCTCAGAACATACTGGAAATGGATAGGTTAAAAAATGTTTAATGAATTGCGAAGTATTCAAGTAAGAAGAAGAGTCTCTACTGAGAGGTGACTCAGCCAAATTACTTTTCCTTTTTCAAGTATTATTTACAACAAAAAACTTAAGGCTTAAATTTACCCTGACAGCTTCAGCTTTTATGGTTTATATTTATTTAAAATAATGACTGCAAAAACAGGTGAGGTCAGAGATATGGGGTTTTGAACTTTCCTATGATCTTTGTTGAACTGTTCCTTCTGTGATTGAAACAAAATATTTGATGGGAATTGCTTTCCTTTTTGAAGCTTTTATCTGTCGCATAGCGATTGGAGATATCCATATAATTTTCTGAAGAGCATGTAGAGATCTAGCAAGAAAATTCTTCCATCTACGCCTGTATATTCAATACTGTTTATTAAAGCAGGATTACATGAGCAACCTTCCTTGTTAAATAGAGAGGAGTAGGCACTGTGTAATTTCTGACTTAGTGCAGACTGCTAAAAAGTATTCCTAGAGGTAAAAACATTAAACATTGTTAGGAACAATGATACATACATATTCAGAAATAGGGTGTAAGAAAACATACTATGGTGTTTAATGGTAGCACACACTGGGATGTACTTGCTGCAGTGGAAATTAATTCAGATTACTTGTACCAGCTGGTGTGTGTTTGCTTGTGTGTTTGTTAAAAAAAACACAAAAGCAGGAAGAGGGATTTGTGATTACAGATGTGTATTAGTGCTCGCAGCACATGCCTACAGAATGTTGAAGGGATGGAGATAGGGAAATCAGAGTTGAGAAATGTTTCTCTACATGCTTCGATGCATGTGACCATTTTTCTAGGAGCCATTATCGTAAGAGTAAAGTTATGTATAAAGTTTTGTCACACTTGTAATGCACAGATTGTGTTTATGGTGAGGACTGATGTACCACACTATATTCAAGTTTAGCTAAGGATTGAAACCTGTATTTAATACTTGAAAATGTATATAATTCAGTGAGCAGTAGAATCATAATATAAATTTTTTGTTCATTTTTAGGGCAACTTAGAGTATTTGAAATATGTTGGTGGTATTCTCATTTTTCTAAGATATCAGTTAAGGATCTTTCTCTGTTATCTTTCAATCTGCAAGAACATAGCACGATATGTATATTGTATGATAAATCCTTGTGCTACACAGTATATTTGCTGCCACCAGCATGAGTGCTTTTCCTTTTTTTCTTTATTCTCACATTACTTGTTAAAAAAATAAAGTCGATTATAAGAGCATAAAATGCAAGACAAAGAGGTTTAGAAAAACTGACAAAGCTAGCTCAAAATCGGTGAAAAATCCATGTATGCACAACAAAGACAGAGCAAGCATATTGAGTATTATTCACACACAAAGGCTGCTATTCTCTCAGAAAATACTGTTAAACTAGAGAACATGAGATCTTGTTTATCAGGAAAACTCAAGGCCCCATAATCCAAACTAGTGGATTTTGACTAAACCAGTGGATGGAGAATTTGTACAGAACATTTCAGAATTGAATGAAAATTGGAAAGGAATTGCTTTTTAAAAAAGCTCCCCCCAATCAAAATGAATGAAGATGATGTCTAGAAACTCTTGATAACAATAAAGAATTTTTCAGGCAGACTTCCTTAATTCACAGTTTATAAACTTTACATTTATTTTTTACTTTATGAGGTCAGTTGGTCCTCTTTTTCATCACTTGAGGTTGCTAGCAATTTAAGTTTAGCATCATCTTAAAGACATTTTACAAGAGTTTGAAAAGCAATAAAAGATCAAATTATGAATGTGTTAGATCTACTTAAGACACTATCTACAGAAACAACCTTCACTGTACTGTGGAGAAAACAGATAAATTGCTTGTGGTTTTTTTTCAAGCTTTGAAGAGCAGATTGAGAAGAGGAAACGTCTTTTTCAAGTCAGTACTTAAAAAAGGACACCAGCCTCTGTCTGTGTAAAGATCATTTGCAGTTTATTTAAAAAAAAATAAAAGAAAGCATATAAAATCTTAATGTTGGTTTACAAAAGCATCTCCATCTCACTGTACCACAAAACTCACTATATTCATTATTGCTTAAGTAGTGTCAATTTGAAATAATTTGCCTGTTACTTTTTTTTTTTTTTTAATAGTGTTTGTTAAGTAGTCAAAATTGAAAGCATGTAGATTCTTGTACACACTGAATAACAATAATAGTAGAATTCAGATTGTTTTGCATTGTTCATAGGTGGCTGTACAGGGTGACAAATATTGAACCATGTGCATGAGTGCACATCAGAAAGTGATCCTGTGTTTTGCAAATTAAAAGTACATTTTCATTGAGAATGTTTTCGTATCTGTTGGGTAGATGAGTTCAAGTTCTGGGGGTGGACAGGATTGCAAAGATATCCAAAGTCATCATGGCAGGGAGGATGAAAGCATTAACTGCTCATTATTTTTAAATGACTTCTGTTTGTTTGGATTTGGGGGTTTTGTTTGTTGGTTTTGTGGGGTTTTTGGCTTTTTTTTTGGGGGGGATAGTTTATGGCTTATTTTGTTACAGTCTAGGTGGTTTTCCAGAGAGGACTTTCTGGTTTTTATCCTGCTCATTAAAGGGGAATTGCTTTAAGCTGAGTATGAGGTTGTTGTACAGTCAATGCTGTAGGAGCTGGAGATGTAAAACACATTGTAATAGCTAAGAGCAGCAGGTTTTTACGTTCTAGACTGACTCAGGGGTTTTTTCCTGGCCCCTTTTTTTTCTTTATTTCTGTGCCCTCCTCCCCCTAAATTTTGAGTGCTATGTATAATTTAAGTAATTTGTAACGGATTTTGAAAAATGAAAGGTGATTGTTCTTATTATCGAATGAGAACAAAATCTATGGAAATTGAAATTAAAAAAGAAAAATGGAGGATAATAATGTGAAAATTGTCTGCTCCCCACCTGTCATGATGCAAACAGCACATTCATTTTCCATGGCACCTTTCAGCGTGAAACCTGTAAAGTATTGAAAAACTAAAGTGCCGTTGAAGTTGCATGAAGGAGCAATGAAAAAAGTTAATAACTTTGCAAATTCAATGACTGAAATGTTATGAAATGCTGTTATTAGGGCCTGCTGAAGGCTGAGAGAGCCCTCATTGCAGACTGTGATGAATACTGTTCCACACTGGGCTTTTAGATAATCTGCTTTGCTGATGTGCTCAGGTGCTTGTAGCGTTACAGTTCTGCTGGTTGCACTGCAGAAGGTTGTGTCAGGTCCTGCACTGTCTTGGTGCTTAGACAGTATTTTCTTCTGGATAAAGAATTGTTAGACCTGAATGAGGCAAACTAGGTGTGAAAAATTTCTGAAGCATTTTCAGTCAGTTCAGTTCATTTTGTTCATTTAATGTGTGTCAGTTCTTTTGGAATATAGACTGATCATGAACTCCTGTTTCCTGTATCTATAAATTAATATAGACTAACATGGAACACAGTGGTACATCCTCTAGCAGTCCATGTTGCTTTTTCAGTATGAAATTGTACTGTTCCCTGCTTTCTAGAGAATGCTGGGTTACGTTTGAAGCTGTGACCTTTAACTTCAGGGCTCCGTGTGCTGGGCCCAGGCTGTCCGTAAGTGATGCTGACAGATCGACTTCCTTTTCTGAGTGGATATGTTTGCATGGGGGATGTTGCTTCCTGTGCAGGAGATAAGTTTCTCTGGTGAGAGGAATTAGGTGCTGTGATATGTTTGTTTAGGGATTTGGGTTCTTCTGCCCATTGTCCAAAATAATGCCATTTCAATGATCAACACTTAGATTAATAATTAAGCTTCAGCATTTGTATCTTACCCATTGTGGAAGGGATTTCAAATGGCTGATTCCTTTATTATGACTGTTGGACCTCTATGCTAGAGCACTATTTGTGTAATGTTCATATTGAGTGCAAATCCCTGACCACAAATTAATTTTTCTTATTGGTTATTTTTGCTAGAAAGCATGTACACTTAGTATCCATCGATGCAATTTTTTTCTACTTGTCATTCTTTAAAACATTAGTACAAGCTTTAATGACCAGCAAAATAATCCGTTTGTATCACATGACCAGCATGCATCCATTCAATCCTTTGTTATTTTGTGGGGCCTGAAGTCTTCCTTTGGTATATACTAAATAAGGAGATTAAGTTCTTTGAGACGAGTGTCTCACCATTTCATGAGTTACTCTTTTTGAAACATGAATAGTTTTATGCAGTAGTCTCACTTGCTTTGGCAGGCTTTACAACACCACCACAAAGTTTGTTGTAGATTCCTATTGTGAAACATTGTAAAAATAATATACCGCTTATATTAATGTCCTACTGAATGTGGATACATGGCTTTCTTCATTCTAAGTCCTTTGTTGATGTGCATAAGACCACCAACTTCTACATTGAGGTGCTCTGTATTTAATTGTAGGTTGAATTCTGAACTCAGATGTCAAATGGATAATGGTCCCCTAAATTTCTCTCAATTTTCAGTGTACCTCTTATGCAATGTCTGTTACAATATATGAATTTAGGCTTTTGAAACCAAGTTTGAAACTGAAAAAACCAGTTTCAGTATTCATGGTGTTCATATGTAAGTAGTAATAAGAATGTTCAAAAGTGTATTTAGGAGAATACTCAAGGGTCTGATTTTTAATTTTATTTTTTTAATGTAGCATAGATTACTTCTATAGTCTCACTGTGTTAATTTGCAATTGGATAGACTGACTTTTCCCAGATAGCAGTTATTCAGTGTTATATTCAGAATTTTTGATTCCATCTTTGGGGAGTTAGGGAAGTATTTGCTGTCTTTTTTTTTAATACAAAATAGGCAGTTGAGGTTGTTCCTAATGAAATAGTTTGTTCTAGTTTGCTCTGGTGTTCTTTGTCCAGTATTAGGAAATATTCTAGGCAATTTTTCTCTTGACAAGGAAAGCGATACTTAGAAACGTTATATATCTGGACTCTGCTTTAAAAAATACACCTGAGTGTTGCTTTGGTAGGAAATGGTTTTGCCCTGTATATGTATTGGTCATACCAGTTTCAGACATTAATTACTGTAACTAAATTGCTTTTCTTTTCCTAACCTATTTGCAGATGTGATGCAGATCCATCCGCCCTAGCTAAATATGTTCTGGCTTTGGTAAAGAAGGATAAAAGTGAAAAGGAACTGAAGGCATTGTGTGTTGATCAGCTGGACGTATTTCTTCAGAAAGGTATGGGATTTGTCATAACAATTAAGATTGAGTGCAAAATTCTGTCCTGTTCAGTTTATTCAAGTAATCATTTACCATAAAATTGGGCTTTGATCTCTATTAGCTTTGTTACTTTGTAGAGTGTAATTCAATTTCCATAAAATAATTTTAAAAAGCCCAGGTGTATAGGTTGCATATATTAGGTATATGTTTTGTTAGTACTCACAGAGGGACAGAATCATAGAATGGTTTGGATTGAAAGAGACTGTAAGGATCCTCTAGTTCCAGCCCCCTGTCCTGGGCAAGGGCATCTTGCACTAGACCAGATTTATCAGGGCCTTTTCTGACCTGGTCTTGAATGCTTTCAGAGCTGGGGCACCCACAATTTTCCTGGGCAAGTATTGAACCTCTGTATCTATATACCAGAAATATTTTTCCAGATGCTTTATTAAGAAACATTAAATAATTCAAGAATTGAAAACTTTTGTAAAACATTGTTCATTATTGACACCTTTTTTGGCTCTGTAAATGTCCTTTTAAAATACAAATTAGGAGCACAGTATTTAAAGAAAATACTCTTTGTTTTTTTAACTTTTTGCTGAATGTTGGTTTTAGTTGCTTGTCTAGGTCTTTTGGGCTTATTTATTTATTAATATTTAAAGCAAATGTTAATCATGGTTTTGTATAATGGATATTTGTACAATCTTTACTTCTAGAAACTCAGATATTTGTGGAAAAACTGTTTGATGCTGTGAATACAAAAAGCTACCTACCTCCACCAGAGCAGCCATCATCAGGAAGCCTGAAAGTAGAATTTTTTCAGCACCAAGAAAAAGAGACAAAAAAAGAAGAGGTGGGAATTTATTTTAATTTACATGTACATCTTTTTCCTCATTTATATAATTTGCTTATTTGCTTAACTTCATTGGTTTTTTATTAGTAAGAGTTATTAGTAATTTATTATAGTTTATATAAATAATGTTTATTAATAATTAGTTATAATTATGTTAATAATAATTACTTTTATTAATAGTATTATTAATAATTACATGACAGCTTTAAAATAACAGAATATTGGCATGTTGAGCACTGCTGTATGACTTTTCTAACCCAAGTGGGTGTTTCAAAGGTAAACCACAGTGGTTTTGCTGAGGCAAAGGTAAATGAAGTCAATGAATAGTGTAGGAGCTGCAGTACAACCTGGATTAGTTCTCTGGTCAAAATTGCTGTTGTAGTTGTGCTGCAGTTTAATTTTCCATAAATCTTGGCTGCCATTCTAAATGGCAATTCTTATTCCTTCAGCTGCTTGATCCAGATTAACATCCTTTTGTCACAAGTGTTTATGTTGTTCATTGAGCCAGAAGAGTAAGTTTGTGCTTTTCAGTAGCAGCCTAGGTTTGCTTATGTGGAAGTGTTTTAAGTGTGAACTGAACTAGATAACCTGCTGATAACAAAAAGTCTTTGGTGTTGCTTGTTGAATATATATGTCTTTTCAAATCTTCCCAAAGCCTTAATATCTCTTTTATCTACCTACAATAAAAGCAGCTGTATTTTCAGTGCAGCACTATAAAGACTGATTATTTTATTTTCTCTCAAACAGGGCTTTGAATATTCCTAGAAATAGAAATTAACATGTTATGAAGATTCTGTAATTATGTTAGAGACTGAAATATTGAATTGCAGTATTACTGCTGATTGCTCAGTGTTCAGAGTTGTTGGTTTTATTTGATTATGCAGAAGTTTGCATTTTGGTGTACTCATGTTTTGATCTAATGTATATACTTTGAATTCAGATTGTTAAAGAGGAAGAGCGAGAGAAGAAGTTCTCTAGAAGATTAAATCACAGCCCTCCTCAGTCAAGTTCTCGCTACAGAGACACCAGGTGAAAAATTTTGCTTGAGCCCTGGTATTATATCATTATTCAGATGGATTTGGATTTTTTACTGACTTAAATAATTTGTTTCTGTATTGTCATCTAATAAGCCTGAAAAGGCGACTTCTATTGCTTTTACGCATATGTAGTTAAGTGGTGAGTGTGTGTCAGTGGAACCTGTCTCTTGAGTTGTGCACAGCTGTCATCCTTGGAGTTTTAGGAGTAATTCTGGTGTTAGATTTGTGGTTTTATTGCAGTATCTACTCTGCCTGATACTGAGTTTGAGTTTTGATTTAGAAGCATTCCCTTCAATAACCAAAGTTGCTGTTTTTTTCCAACTTGGGAAATACACAGTATTGTGCAGAAACATAAATTTATATTTGTTTTAAAATCTTAGGTATGTTAAAAATAAAACAAATAAGTGAAACTAATTTTAAAATCCTTCTGAGAGGAAAGGAGTAGCCATAAGTTACACGCAATTTGTAGCTTTTCTCTGGTTTTCCATTGACGTTTCTTAAAGTTTTTAAGTAGTTAACATTCCAAACTACAGCTTCATAATTCTTGTAATGAACGTCTAATACTTCATTTCTAGAAGCCGCGATGAAAGGAAAAAAGATGAACGTTCTCGGAAGAGGGATTATGACCGAAATCCTCCCAGAAGAGATTCCTATAGGGATCGATACAACAGACGGAGAGGGAGGAGTCGGAGCTACAGCAGGAGTCGAAGTAGGAGTTGGAGCAAGGAGAGGTTGCGGGACCGTGATCGAGACCGGAGCAGAAGCCGGAGCAGAACGCGAAGCAGAGGTACCAACAGTTGGTCTCTAAAATACGGTGAATGTTTTCTACAAAATTTAGAAACTAAATTGAAAACTATGTTCAAAATGTACTAGATTTTCATCTATTGTTCTTGTTCCTTTATTCAAATTTAACTTTGTTGTCTATGGAGATGAGGCTTCTGTGATTGTGTTCTCAATTCATGTTTTCCTCTCTTATGCTCTGTTCTTCAATGCCTTTGTATTGAGGTGTCTGTGCTGTCCACTTTTAAACATTGTTGTAAGAGAGGCAGAAAAGTACAACTTATTTTCATTTCATTAAATTTAAGAAACTCAGAATCTGGTTTAAGGAGATACAGAAATTAATACTCATCTGCAGAGGTGGAATTGGCTGAGGCTGCCTGTTTGGCAGTAAATGACTTGACAAGCAGATCAGTACAGCTGAAGACTTCCGGTCTTGTCTCCTCTTCGGTGTCATAGGTGAAGGGCTGAAATCATTACAGTAAATACCTGTGTTTGTGCACATATTTGTAGGACTTAAGGCTTCAGTGCGGTAGTTTGTAAAATTAAACTTCTTTGTAAAGGGGGTTGCTTTTTCAGGTGAAAAGAGTGCTTTTTTGCTCAGTGTTTCCTATTGGTAGATTGGAAAATAGCAATGAAAGTAATTTTATGTCTTTGTTCTGTCTTAGACAATGTACGGGTAAAAACAGTCTGGTAGAACTTTCCTGTGTATTATTTTTCTTTCTGTGAAACAGTCCTTGGTAACTGAGCCTTAAAACTAGGAATGTGGATTTCTGAAATTATGAAACCAGATATTTTCCAAACAACTTATTAACAAATTAAATAACATGCAGCAGTTTAACTAAAAGATTACAACATGATTAAGTTCTTAATTTAAGAATTATTTACGTAAACTGGAATGACAGTACCTTATGGACACTATTTCATAGTGAAGACTTTGTTTCTTTTTCTTAGAACATGAAGAAAAGTCTGTTTTACCACACTGATGAGCCATATTTTAAGATATTTCATAGTATTCATAATTATTATTTCCTGCGGAATTATTTAAGTCTGTTAACTTATGTCATGACATAACTGTTCTGTCTTAATTGGGATATTTTCTGTTTTTTGGTGGTAATACTAGAAAGTGAAGAGAATAGTTTATATGTATTCAGAATAAAAGGTCATTTTACTTGCTGTATCTGCCCAGGAGTGTTCCACACCTGTCAAGCATTATTATTTCACCTATTACAGCAAAGCTTTGCATGCAATAAATACATGCATTTGAGTGGAACAGAAAATGAAGATCAACAAAATGAAGATACAACAATAACATTGTCTTGAAATACTAAAAATTTGTATCGTTTTTTCAAGCGATGGTTACCCTTTTCTTGCCATTGCTTCCCTTTATTCAAAAAAACTTTCCATCTCAAGTTCTTAAAATATGTGCATCACTAAAGAAGATATACTCTGCCTGAAGTTAAATAGAGTATCTGCTCTACTGTGGATATAGTTGTTATTAAAATAGCCCAGGGTCTGACTATGTACTTCACAGATTATTATTTCTCTGGTTAAACCTTTGAAATGTAGCATCATGGAGTAGTTAAGGTTAGAGGAGACCTGAAGGTGGTATAGTCTTAACACCTTTTATCAAAGCAAATAAACTGAATCAGGTTGCTTAGCACCAGCTAAATTATTAATTGTTATTTTTTAATCCTAAATTATAAATAACTCCAAGGGTGGAGACTCCACAGGCACTTTGGGCAACCTGTAAAACATTTCAGTTGTCTTGTATGTGTCTTGAGTTGATGTGGAGTAAAGATACTTAGAGAGTAGTGGCTGCTTCTGGTGAAAAGGTAGATAAGGAATTACCCAATATAATTTTTATTTTAATTTTTTTGTTACAGATAGGGATTTGGGAAAGCCAAAATATGACATGGATAGAACAGATCCTTTAGAGAACAATTATACTCCAGTTTCTTCTGTGACGAATATTTCATCTGGCCACTACCCTGTCCCTACACTGAGCAGTACTATTACTGTTATTGCTCCTGCTCATCATGGAAATAACACTACTGAAAGTTGGTCAGAGTTCCATGAAGAGCAGTTGGACCACAACTCCTATGGAAGACCTCCGCTGCCAAAGAAACGCTGTAGAGATTATGATGGTAAGTACCTTTTAATTTTTTAGTTGCTTCCTACAGCTATGACTGTCCCCTTTCTGAAAAGATTGAGGTAATTCACCCTTCTTTTTCTGATCTTCTCTAGTATAGTGGGACTTTTCTATTGCACAATTCTTGATTGGAAATTTTGTGCGCTTCTTACTGAGTTTAGATAGCTTGGTCTTTTAGTATTTGTATATTTTTTTACTTGCTAGGACTATTTGCTGTAAATGAAAAATAGTATATTAAAAATCTATTTAAAAAATCAGTTTTACCTAGGTTTTCTGTCTTATGTCCTGTTGCAACCAAATGTTGTATTTGATGGTTTTGACAATGGCAACTGATGTATTGCATTCTATCCTATCTAGGAGACAATTTTTAAGTAGAAAGGTCTAGAGCTGAAACTTCCCTGGCTCATGTTAGACCATAGTTTCTTTCTGTGTAGGTGTTTCTTAAAACTGGCTAGGTTTTTGCTTATCTCTGTCTTAAACTTTCATTTTGAATGTCTTGTGCCAAAATACATGCAGGAGGCTGCTGCAGTTGGCAGTGCCTTAACTAAATTCAGGTGGTCAACCTGCAGGCTCAGGAGAGTTGAAGTCTCCTCATAAAAGCTGTTTCTGAGGGATTTTGTTGTTGTTACTGTTGTGTACCACAATGAGGAGTTTAAGTTCTAGGCTGGTTTATGTTTGGAACTCTGATGAGAATTTTTCTTTTTTTTAATAAAGAAAACGGGAAACTGAGCTTTCAAGTATTTGCAGAGTTTGACTTCCGTAGAATAGCTTTGCCAGTGTACATCACAGCAATGCTGTGGAGCAAGTGGAATTGTGAATGCGTCATTTTGTTTTGAAGGTTTCTCTCTTCAGTGGCTACGTGGTTCCATCATACTGCTCTTTCTACCTACACTTTGAAAGTTTCAGCTTTACCCTCTGCTAAACTGATTTTATTTAACATTTCAATTTAATGTGCTCTATAACTCTTCCTGAAGATGAGGTAATACATGCTGCTTCCCCACATTATATTTTGAGGAAGTTGGCGCTCCTCTTTCTTCCTATTTTACCAGAAGGTGTTTCAGCCTTTTCCCTGTATTGCATTGACTGGTATTTTTGTGTTGTTTGTTTTTGTGGACACTGTTGCTAAATGGATAATAATAGAACAATTTGGTCTAGTAGGGCCCTAAAAGTCTCATCTAGTCTAGCATCCCTGCAGTGAGCATAGTCATCTTCAATGAGATCTTGTTGTTTAGAGCCCAGTCCAACATGACCTCTTCCACTGTTTCACCACCCTCATTATAATAATTTCTTATTCTTATATTGGCTTTGAATCTACCATGTTTTAGTTTGAAACTATGACCCCTGGTCCTATCACTTCAGGTCCCACCAAAAAGTTTGAAGTACTTAAAGGCTGCAGTGAGTACTTAAATTCACTGCTCAGAGCCTTCTTATCTCCCTTCCTCATAAAAGAGGTGCTTCAGGCTCCTGGTAATTTTTGTGGCCCTCCTCTGACCCACTTCTGTTTGACTTGTGTGTAAAATAAAAGAAGTGAATGCATATTCATTTTTATTTATATGTATTTAATATTTACAAATGCATACAAATGCATTGTTAAATGAAAATAACAAATTTTGCTCCCAAGTAATCACATTAAACTGTGCCAAATGTTTACAGTGCTTCCTGACATAATTGCCAAAGAGGAAAAAAATTATTGAATTTGCTCCTGTTGGAATTTTGTAATATTAATTCTAACTTTTAATAGGGGTTTCTCAATTCAAGCATCTGCACTTTTTGCTTAGAAACAAATTGATTTTGTTAATGTGATGACATCTAGATTGCATTTTTTGCTTTCAGAATTTGTTATAATTCAGTGCAGAATTAGTTCTTCAAGAACAATTCAACACCTTTATGCTAGCAAGTTTTTGCCATGTCCGTGTGTGTTGACTGTTAAGAATAAAGTTAAAGGGTCAATTTAATTTTCTTATCTAAGCTTCTGCTGGTATGTGGAGCTCTTAATTTATAAACTGCCACATTAAACATTGAATGTCTCGTATCTGCCCTGAATCTAGCGACAGCTATTGAATACTAACATCTGTTCTTTTTGATGTTTCAGAGAAGGGTTTCTGTATGAGAGGAGACATGTGCCCTTTTGATCATGGAAGCGATCCAGTAGTGGTAGAAGATGTGAATCTTCCTGGCATTCTGCCTTTTCCAGCACAACCCCCTGTTGTCGAAGGACCACCTCCTCCTGGACTTCCTCCCCCTCCACCAATTCTGAGTCCTCCTCCTGTTAACCTTAGACCTCCAGTACCACCACCAGGCCCCTTACCACCTAGCCTTCCACCTGTAACAGGTAATTAAATGAGAATAAATTCCATGTTTTAGTAGAAAAGTTTGGATCTTACTTGAATTGTACACAGTGCAAAAAGCTGTTTTGAAGAATCCCAGCTGTATTACATTATAGAAAGTTGAACTGAGCTCTGCTATGGCATACCTTATCTCAAAATCACTCTTTTTGATGATAATTGTTGCAGAGTTGGTTGTTGTAAAATCTTGCACGCTAAATGTGACTCTTTAGTATGGAATAATATTTTCATTGTATTTAAGCAGAAGCTTAACAAAATTTAATTCCTTCAGTATTATAGAGAAGTTTCCAAAATTGGCTATGGTTAAAGAAGGGAAAATCCTGGAAACAGCAGATCCTTATTGTTTCATTTTTATAAATAGAAATAATGTTAGTTCATGATCACATCAAATTTATACCTGAAAATATAATTTGGGACTAATTGTAAAACTAAACTTGTAAAGTAACTAAGAAAAATTCTCCGCTTTGTTTACTGTTTCACTGGAAAAGTGCTTCAGCTGAGGCACTAAAAGTTACATGAAAACTTAACATGCCAGACTGTCATTTATAAAGTGGCCAAAGTTTAGTGCTCAGTTGCCTTGTGTGGTTTAAAAGCTGTTACGTTAGTTTTATATGATTATTCCTTTCTCTCTCTTTTTATTAACTTAGGTGTCCCACTTGGTCAAATTATTCAAGAGTAATTTATATTTGATACTGCTTAGAAATTTCTTAAACTGTTTTAATTTTCTGTTGATGGTATATTTAAGAAAGATATGAATGAATGTATTCATTTCAGTTAATACAAAGTGTAGTCTCGTCTGGGTTGGTCAATTCCACCTTACATGCTATTTTCAAATCTGCTTCACAAGTTCAGATATATCACTTCATAGCTTCTTCCAAAATCTTCTCTTCTCAATGATTAAACTGAAGATTGGGCTTGACCGCATAGTTTTGAGGGTGTTATGTTACCTGTTGTGAAAAAAGTCAAACCAGTTGCTGCCCAGGTCCTGACAGGGAGCTATTTCAGAAAATTTATACAAAACACCACACCAACAAAACAAAAAACCCCTCAATTTTTAGAGTAGTTCCATTAGAGTTGAAGGTTTCTTCTTGGATATTTGGAAAAAATAATTTCAGTCAAATTAGTTATTGTTATCATTGACTATTTTTGTTATATTAAAAAATACTTTTTTATTTTAAAAATAATATATGTTTCTTTGATCAGCTTTTTTTGAGCTTTAAAATCCTTCTGTTAGTAAAGATGAATACTGGGCTAGCAGTTAAATTTTGCTTGTAGAGAGAATGTGTTTGGAGAAATGTTAAATGATTCAAATGCTTTTCTCTCTAATCCAAGTTCTGAGTCATTTGCTCTTGGGGGTGGTTTGTGAATTTATGGTACAGCATCAAGTCTGCAGATGTGCCTTCTCAGCCCCATTTTTCTTAAATAGCCTTAAAAGCATTTCAGATCAGTCTCCTTATGAGTGGATTCTAATGAAAGTTTAGTGGATAATAAATGAATGCAGTGTTTTCATTTGTTTTTGACAGGACCACCCCCTCCCCTTCCACCATTACAGCCTGCTGGCATGGATGCCCCCCCAAACTCAGCAACCAGCTCAGTTCCTACTGTTGTTACCACGGGTATTCATCACCAGCCGCCTCCTGCTCCACCCTCTCTTTTTACAGCAGGTGTAGTACTGAGGCTTTGCCCACAAGGTTTGCTAAATAGAATAACATTGATTCATATTATAGTGTACTTTATAGCGATTATAATGTCATAGTTTGGGAGAATAAGTTTGTATCATATAGACTGTGACAGTAAATTAACGTTCTTCTTTTCAGACCTAGTTCAAGATGGAAGTAAAATTTGCATATAAAGTGTGAATTTTGACTGGAGAGTAATACTTTCATTGTGTTTAAGCAGAGAACTTGGCACGATGGTTTTTTATGATAGTGGTTATACAACTCTTTTATTGCAACTCTATCTTGTAATTAAATTAAATATTGTATTTGAAACCTTAGGGGTTTTAACTGCAATTTATTTTAATTAGACAATTTCTTTGTTACCAGAAACGTATGACACAGATGGCTATAATCCAGAAGCTCCAAGTATAACAAATACTTCAAGACCCATGTATAGACATAGAGTACATGCCCAAAGACCAAATTTGATAGGACTCACATCAGGTGATATGGATCTACCACCCAGAGGTATGCTCTCAAAGCTATACTTAGTTTAGCTGATTATGTTATATTAATGCAGGTTGAGGAACTTTCCAGAGAATGCTGGAAAATACCACATTTTCCTAAAATCTTCTGGAATTAATAGATATTTAGTTGAATAGGGAATTATGTTTATAATTGCTTTATTTGTGCATTTTTACAGGTAAAATGAAATCTCTCGCTAGAGAATTACAGAGTTTACTCTTAGCTGTAGTAACTGGTCACTTTGTATATCTTTCATACAGAAAAATGTTAATGTTTCTGTAGTAGAATCTCAGGGTGATTTTTGCTGCAGAGAGGAGGGAGTCATTTTTATCTGGTAGCAGTTTTATGCATGAATAATCTTACCCTCGCAGTTCCTGTGGCCCTGAGAAGAAACAGCAGCACGCAAAATAAGAATGGAAAAGGGATAAAACCATTTTTAATGTGGTTTTAATTTGCATTTGTATGTATTTCTATTTAATCTTACTATGTTTCTGTTGGTGTATTTTCAGTGAGGAGTCCCCCAGTGTGATTCCTGTTCTTCAGCAAAAGTGACTCCTTTCCCAGTCCATCCATAAATCTTGCTCCTAGGTGTTAGTGTCCTGGAGTACTGTGCATTTCCTATCATGCCCATTTTTGTGTGTGCCATCTAATAGTAGAATGAAGGTGTTAGCTGGAGTGGTGTGAGCCTCAGAGTATTGCATGGGACATTGTGAATCATTGTGAATCAGAGTGCAGTCATCTTGAGGCAGATGCCTTCTCTCACACCTCTTTTGTTTTCTGTATGTGTGATGTTACTGTGACAAAATGAGTGCTATTAGCTCTTTTGATCTGTCACAACATCTGTTGATAGCTAAGAAGTCTGTGACCAAGGTTTGATTCAGTCAGAACAACAATCATAGTAATTTCAAAATAAAACAGTTGTGTTTTCAGTGCAAATTCAGTGTGAGCAGAGTACTTTCTTACAATCAAATGCACGGAAAATAAATTTTAAAAAATTAAAATCTTCTCATCTGTTTACAGAAAAACCTCCTAATAAAAGTAGTATGAGAATAGTGGTAGATGCTGAATCCAGGAAAAGAACAATTGGTGCAGGGGATGGTGGAGTTCCTACAAAGAAGACTTGGTTTGACAAGTGAGTGACTGTTAACGCAGTGTTTGCTTAAGAGTTTGAATTTCATGAACCTCTTTACTGTGATCTGAAACATATGTATACCTCTATAAATTGCTAGAAGTGAAACTGTGAGTACACTGATGGTACTGAAGTAAATCATACTATAGTGTGATCTGTATTTCAGTGTCTTCTATCAAAGGTAGTATACAGATAGATGAAGTTGCTTTGGATGATACTAAAGATCTGTTCTTTCTAAGTTGGTGTGATCTAAGAAACAGGGAAGGTGCAGTGTGGTTATTGTTAGAATGACTGATTTTAGTTGTGAAATGTGAATTTTATCACTGCTATTTTGATTTGAGTTACCAGGTATGTTACTGAGAAAAAAGCTGAGGGTGCAAGATTGGAAGTGATTTTAAGAGATTGCTGGGAGTGAGCAGGGCCTTGAAGTAATAGTTATGTGAAAAAGTAGCAGGGAAATTTAATGGAATAGCTAAGAAACAGTTTTCTGGAGAGAAGTAATGTGGAAGTCAGGAGTTACTGACATGAGCAAATGAATGTGAATTATCTCACAGATTTATGTGCTGGGGTATGCTGAGAATATCACTGGGGAAGATGGCAGGTACATGGGTGTGTGTCCTGTACTCTTCACTTTTCTACAATTTCATTATTTTTTAAGTCTGCAGATCTTTGTTTCTCATGCTTCTGTGTAAGCATATAGAATTTAACATTGTGTTTGCTAGTTTGCTATGGATTTCTGGCTTGATTTTTTATTTGTTGCAGGCAAAATTTTAACAGAACAAATAGTCCAGGTTTCCAGAAGAAAGTGCAGTTTGGAAATGAAAATACAAAACTTGAATTGAGAAAAGTTCCCCCAGAGCTTAACAACATCAGCAAACTCAATGAGCACTTCAGTAAGTTTGGAAACTTAGTCAACTTGCAGGTAAGAGTCAACAAGGAGAAAGCATTATGCTTTGATATAAAAGTAGTAGTAGTTGCAAAAAGCAGAAGGCCAGGTTTTTTTCATGGTTCCCTGAAACGCTTTATTATTTTCCTAACTTTTTTCTCTAAAAAGATCTCATTGTTTTTAATGATATTGCCATTGAAAAAGCAGAAATGACATGTTCTAGTTATCTTTTGAACAGATGTGTTCCTCACAGATAAGGCTTCTAAGAGACATTGTTTAAAATATTGAAAATTTTGGGTTTTTCTCACCCATTTTCTCAAGTTTGAATCTGCTCTAATAAGCGCTCTGAATATTCGGATATTGTAAATACAGAAAACCTGTAATTCTCATCCAATCCATAATTTCTTTCTAGTTCCATGGTAATGAGGGTTTGTCCCTTAAAATTACTTTGTGGCTTATTGGAGTCCCCCAATATGCACTTGAAGAGTGCAAGAGCTAGAGCCTGACGTAGGCTGCACTTGTAATGTCAGTATTTCATACCCAGCCTCTAAGCTGCTCTGTGTGACCTTTCACCGTGCTTCATCGTCAACGAGTTTCAGATGCTACCTTGCATTTTTCTAAACCCTTTCTTGCTTGCACTGAGGACTGGAATGAAGAGGTGTGACAGTATTTTTGTATGTGCTTATGTGGTACAAAATGCACCTTCTGTGCCTGTCTGAACACTGGAGGGATTTTAAATCTCTCTTAACTGCTATTAAATATTTCTTAAGCCTTTCTGTAGTTTACCTGAGAATATGGGTGTATTAGCAGGCACTATTATTCTTTAAGACAAGTAAAATATGAGTGTGTATGGAAACACAGATATATATGGACATGGCAAGCTATGCTCTTCTTGCAAAGAGTATAATCTTGGCTTTTGAAGCAAAATAATGTGTTAATGCTCCGAGGGGGGGAAATCAAAGTGCGCTTTGCTGTCTAGCTCTGATATTAGATAGGACATTTACTCTTTGATCCCTGCATTTTTTGTAGTAATTTTCTTTATTTTGCTGATGCTTCCTTTTTTTCTTTTAAACAGCTAGTCATATTTGCAAACAGGTTGACCGGGGGTTTTGCCTTAATTTGTTTGTTTGAGGTGTTTTAACTATTCTTAAAGTTTATTAGCATATACTCAAGGTTGATTTTGACACCAGATCTTTCAAATGGGCTCATTTATGTAATGACACATACTGGGTGTAAATTGCAAGCTTACAAGTCTAAAAGCTGATGATTTAATAATAATTTAGACACAATGAGAATCCTCTGTGTGGTAAGTTTTGTTTTTCTGTTTTAAATCTTAGGTTGCATATCAAGGTGATCCAGAAGGTGCCCTTATTCAGTTTGCCACACATGAGGAAGCAAAGAAAGCTATATCAAGTACAGAAGCAGTATTAAATAATCGTTTTATTAAAGTTTATTGGCATCGAGAAGGCAGTGCACCTCAAATCCAGACTACCGCACAGAAGGTAGAGGATCTAAGTCTGTTCTAGCATGTTATGTAAAATAGAATTTGCAAAACATTTTAAGAGAATGTTTTTATCAAGTAAGTTAAGTCCTTTTGAAATAGTGACTACTTAATGTAAGTAATTTGCAAATGTCACTCTTGAGTTGTAAATTTTTTGACCTCATATACAACATTCAGTAGTTTACTAACAAGATGGGACTGAAGGTATTTAAAGAAAGCCCTTCGGTGATTTCTAGTGTATTCCACTCTGTTATCATCTCAAACAAGATTTGGTGCAGCTCTCTGCTAAATAAGATCTATTTTGCTTTAATTAGTATAGGCTTTTTTTTTCTTCTGTTGAGCATAAGAAAGGCAGCAGTTATTTCTTTTCATGTAAGATGATCTCCATTTTCTTCCAAGAGGTTCTGGTTTTCCCTCTTCTGTATTTCCTTTCCTTTCCTGTTGAGCATGCATATTGTTGTACAAAGGAGCAGAAGAATTTGTTTTACACAGAGACAACTATGGGTATACACAGATATAAGGACTTGTAAACAACAGTTGAAGAGGAGAACTGCATTAGAGAGACTGACTTTCTAAGAAGGGTTCATGGACATTTTTAAGTAAGAAAGGTAGTTGCTGATCTCTATGAAATCCAGGGAGAGAATTGTCTGGGAATGGATTGGAGGTGTGTCACAAGAGGTCCAAACTGGACATGAAACATCTCTTTACTGAGAGAGCGGTCAGACTATGAAACAGGTTTTCTAGAAAAGTGGCTGATGGCCCCAAGCCTGTCAGTGTTAAAGAGGTATTTGGACAGTATCCTTAGCAAGGTGCTTTAACTTTTGGTCAATACTGAAGTGACCACGCAATTGGACTAGATGATTGTTGCAGGTCCCTTACAACTGAAATACTCTAATCTATTTTTTTATTGAGTTGTAGAGGAACACCTTTTGGAAGTTGTCATGTTCATTGCAGCATTGGCAACGTATAAAAAAAATAAAACTGCAGTTACTCTTGTGAAGGGAAGATTTATAACCTGTGTAAAGCCAAGTCAGACTTGTCAGCAGTACAGTAGTGGCTGTACTCAAGGAGGAGATGAACCTTGGGTTCTCCCTGGCTCTGTGAGTTACTGAGTAGAGTCTTCTCAGTTAGCGGCTGGTGTAGCAAGTCATTAAAAATGTTTGTGTATCCTGTTCTATTGGATTGCCATCAGTGTGGTGCAGCACATTCTGCGCTTCAAAAATACGAAACAGGCTCTGTAGAAGAAATGGTCACTTAATTATATATGCTGATGTAATACAGGAATAACTTGTTAGAGGATTCTTTCAGTTGCAGCTCTGAGTTGAGAATTCCTGCTTTTGGTGTATGTTGTCATCATTCAGAATCAGTGACCTGGTTTTCCATGGCAGTCCTGCTGTACAATCCTGCTGTCTCTTTCTTTCTAAGAAACACCCTGATTTTTGTCTTCAAAAATTCGGTTTTAATGACATCTGTCTCACTATCTTCCCTGTTATTATCCTTTCAGTTTTTTCAGTATCCTTAATACTTTTTCTAAAGTAGTGCTGCTCAAAATGGTGTTTATTTTCTAAGCTTGATTTTCATCTCAGCCACAAGAGGGCAGTGGAGTACATAATTTGCTTTCCTACATACATTCCCTCTTACGCGGAGGACAGCTTAGGCTATGCTGTCAGCTTATTTGCTGATTATGCTATTCAGAGTATTATTGAAATATTAACTCTGTATTTCCAAACAAACATTCAGTCTAGATATTCGTTATTTTTAGTAGTCCCATAATTTTTAGTGGCGTTAACAGCTTCCAATAATACCACCTTTAGCAAGTTAACTTTGCTGGTTTGCGTATTAATTCCCCTTAGTCCTGGGGACAGTACTAAATGTTCCTGCCTCACGAAGAACAACCACTTAGCACATGTCAGCAGACTGCATTTTGAAGTCTGTTATCAGTCACAGAAGGCACAGAGTAACAAGAAAGCTTCTAACAGGAAATAAAAATTTTAAGTGCAATGCTTCTGTTTTCTTCTATCTTCTACCCCAAGATACAACATTTAACAAATTGTTGAGTCAGTAAGGTGTTTTCTGTTCATAAGAGCATGAATATTTACTTCTCACTGAAATTTATATTTGGTATCATATCTATGAGTAGTATGGACACTTTATACTTCTTCATATACTATAAATATTTGTATTTTGTCAAGATTTGTTATGTTAATTAATTATGGGTTAATTAATTTCACCTGTGTTTGTAATGGCTTCCAACCAGATTTTGTCTGTGAGGCACCAAAGACAAGCTTTTGAGTTTTCTTCAGTATAAAGTCAGTTGACTTTTAAATTGTCCCTTCAGTAGTATCTAGTCCTGCAATTTCTTAGCTATTGCTATTTTATCAGCAGGATTGCATTAGAAAATTTCCAAGAGCGATGGAAGTACTTAGGTAAAGATACTGGTAGTCAACTACAATAAATCATCAAATAAAAGGCTTCTGCCAGGAAGCAAAAAATAATATGCTCTCCACATCTGAGGTAGATAAAACAGGAAGTTGTGGGCGTAAAAGGCAGCACAAAGAGATTTAGGTTAAATATTAAAAAAAAACATTTTCTAATGCCAAAGCTTACTGAAGCACTTTTATCTAGAGAGGTGACAGGACCTGTTTCATTGGAAAGCTGTAAGAACAAAATAGATAGATACTGTCAGTAGTGGCATAACTGACTTTGCCCTACAGTGGAGATATGGATTAGGTGACCTTCTGAGAGCTATAAATATGACAATAAGCTTGCTTGGAAGCATATTTTTCGATCTTAACTGTTGAATGTTTTTGTCAAAGGAAAAAAAAGGAAAGGTGTTAGCTGTCAGGGTATATCCATGGTAGATTCAAAGATTATCTGCTCTCTTTTCTTTTTCTTCAGTCCCAACTGCATGTTTCTATATATTTTTTTTCTGTTTTGTCCAAGTTAACCACATAGGAGATGAAAAGTGATATATCCCTGTAAAAAGTGAGAGTCTTTGTGACACAGGTTTACATTCTTTTTTCATAACTAAATGGTTGATGGTCAAAGAGTTGTGAGAGGAATCAGAAGTCTTCTTTATTACATTTTATTTTGTTCTAACAGGTAAAATTTAAGTTAGACTGAGTAAATGTAATTAATAGAAATAAATCATAGTTGTTTGGTCACTTCTGTAAGCTGCAAGTGCAAAATGGGTGTTATTGCCAGTCGTGCTACACAGATATTCAGTGTAACATAATAAATCTCTTGAAGTGGTTGTTTAGCCGATCAGGTGAAAAAGCCATTGAATGGTAGAAGGGAAGAAGTGTAAACATAAATTCCATTGTAATTTCATTGTGTTCTAACTGAATGACGTGTATAGCAGCCTTTTAATCTTATGCTGTGCTTTTTGGGGTCTGGGGTGGTGGTGCAGGTGATCCAGCCTTTAGTGCAGCAGCCCACTTTGCCTGTAGTGAAGCAGTCGGTGAAGGAGCGGCTCGGCCCAGTACCTGCGAGTAATATTGAACCTGCAGAAGCACAGGGTGCCAACACAGAAGTTGCTCAGGTTTGTATTGTAGTGAGCATTTCAGTTGCCTGTTCTTTCTGAAATGGGTTCTGTAGTGTCTGAATGTACCCGATACTTCTGTAGTTCACGTTCACATTTACTGCTTCAAAGTGCATCTGCTTACATTGTTAGTGATGTTTTCCTGTTAAAGTTTTCTTCAGTGCAATGATATTTGGCTTTTTTTACCTGAGCATGGTACTTAATTTTTTAGTATTGTAGCTTTTTGCATAGTTTAAAAAGAAAAACTTAAAGGCTCTCAGACTGTTTCAGGATTGTTGTGTTATATTGCTGGTGTCAGATTTTAAAATAAAATGAGTCTCTAGCCAAAGAACTAAAAGCTGATTTTTTTGAATGTGTTTATATGTTATTTGTTGAACACCTAAAACCATTAGAGAATGAAGCTCTGTGTCTAAAAGAATTTTCAGAATTTGTGCATCACCTCTAATAAAAGGAAGAATGCAACCACAGTATCAATGTGAATAATGACAGAATGTTACTTGCATTAGAAGTAGTCTTTAATATTTTATTATATTTGCAATATTTCATTATTAGCATTTTGCCAACACTTTGGATCCGTTCTGGAGATCAGCACAAATCAGAACACATTTGTAGTTTAAATTCAAACAATTTTCTGCATTTGATGCACATGTAATCTGCAAATAGCAGATTACAGAACGTGAGAACTGTAGTGTATTTAAAAGGGCCTGTGCAGATAATCCTCTGCCAGCTAACATGTTTTGGAGTTCTTGCTAAAAATACGTAGGATAATCTTTGATTCCAAATTTGGCTTCATATTTGTCTTATCCAGTAACAGATTGTTGGGGGTTGTTTTGTTGTTTTTTTTTTTTTTTTTTTTTTTTTTTTTGTTTGTTTGTTTTGTTTTGTTTTGTTTTTTTTGTTTATTTGTTTGGTTTTTTTGGTTTGGGGTTTTTTTTTTTTTTTTACACAGACATATATTAACTGAAAATCAAATATGTAAAATTAATTTTATCAACTGTTTGAATATGTTTCTTGTATTGTTGCCTAAAAGTCTGTGGTTTTATTAAATATTTTTTCTAAATTGCTAATGCTTGTATTGTACTATTATTTTGCTTTGTTTTCTCAGAATGTGACTAAATTATCTGTGAAGGATAGACTGGGTTTTGTGTCAAAGCCAGTTACT
The DNA here is from genome assembly GCF_029582105.1 of Oenanthe melanoleuca. Taxonomy (NCBI): domain Eukaryota; kingdom Metazoa; phylum Chordata; class Aves; order Passeriformes; family Muscicapidae; genus Oenanthe; species Oenanthe melanoleuca. Next base: position 66,385,487 of record NC_079333.1, on the reverse strand, counting down.
CCAACAACTGAAAAGGTAAGAAAATGTCTCTTATTCTCGTCTCTCATATTTATTTTCAGTAGAATTAATTTTTTTATGAATCCTCTTGTGTCAATGTTATTTCATAAGTATGAATAAAATAATTTGTGAAGATTAGTTTTAGGAGGCATGATAAATCAAAACTCAGCAGATGGCTAAATGATTATAAGAAGGACAAAAGCTGCTATTTCGTGGATTTTGTTTAATCTGTCAGGTTCCTTTTATTCAGTCGTAAAAAGAACTTGATATGTTCGATAATCCTGAGTTGTGTAGACGTATACAAAAATAAATTTTAAAAATAAATAAATTTTGTCATTACATATGGCATTATAGGAAGCCTTTCTTTAAAAATGTTTCTGGACTTCTGTGCCCCTTAAAAGGTCATTTACCTTTTTATTTGGTTTTACATTTGCAGTACTTGTGAAAAGATAAAGGTGGAAATTAATCAGTATAGAAAGGACAAAGAGAGGTAGGGTGGGAAAGGTAGATCTGAATTGTGGTTATGAGCTGTGTTTTTTGGCCAGTGGTTCCAGTTTTCAGAATACAAAGTGGTTGATGTGTTTACTATAGTAGCAGTTTGTAATGCATGTTTCCAGATCTGTTTAGCACTTCAAGGGACAGGCTTCCCCTAATGTTTTTAACATTAATTTGAGAAAACTTGTAGTAGAAAGACAGCAAGTTTTACCATGTAACAGGGTTCCTCTGTCTAGATATGTATATTTTCTATTGGGAGTTAGCTTGACCTGAAATAAATGAAGCATACCCTGTATTTCCCCACACACATTCCCTCCCACCCCTTTTCCGTTGGGCAGTTGATGGATTAAGTGGCATCCAACAGGTAAAATTCACTCCAGAGATACTTAGCATAGAAAGGTAACAATACTTGAAGTTGATAATATTAGTTGTAATATTAGAGAATTTGTCTTTAATTCATTTCAAGCTGAGCAGTCTCTCTTCATGCATTGATCAAGGCTTCTTACTTGTATTTTATTGTTACTTTGATTAGTTTCATTCTTGGTACTCTAAATTAGTTGCAGATAAATACCTTGCTGTGTATTCCTGAACTACATTTTACATACATAATACATGCTTTCTTCAGAAACAGGAAGTGTGCTTCAGCTTGGCTCTTGAATGGAAATACTTTTTTTCCTCATTGTGTAAGAGCTGAATTATCCTGAAACACTTTTTTACAAAGAATATATTTTATGCTAGAATGTTTTTCTCCTCTGTTGTCTTATAGTACAGATGTGATTTTGCTGAATAGCTGGGCTGTTCACTGGGAACAGCTGTTTCCTTTTGACATTGTTTGTAGTATTCTGAAACTTGATTTGACTTATTTCTACCTACTGCTGCCTCTTTACAAGGAAATACCTTGCTTAGTTTGCAATCATTATATTCTATAGCCATTAGAAATAAAATTATTGACATCCATCAAAAAACAGAGGTGTCGTGTCCTAGATAGTTTTTTGCACCTGATGGAGTGCACCGTTTGGCAAGAACTTTGCAATGAGAAAGGAAGTAGCTAATCCTCCCAAAGAGCAGGAGGAAAAGGTGATAAAAAAGTAATTGTGAGACTTTGTAAGATCTGTATAGGGGCTGAAAAATTGCTAGACTTGTGAAGAGATTCATGCTATTCACCCTGTTCCTTCTTTTGAATAGTATTAAGTGATTTAGAAGACCTTAGTGTTGCTTTTGACTTGTCTGTATTGGTGCTGTGACATCTCTCCTTACATCTCCTACATAAAAGAGATGAGGAGGTGTGGTTCACAGTTCACGGTGAAAGGAATGTGTCAATATTTTTGTCTTTGCTTGATCCTCTGTTTGTTTGTCTTGTAGCCTGTCCTAAATGTACTGTGTAATAGAAACTGTATGACTGGGATATGCATACTTTAATGTTCTTTAATACATTTAGAAAAGTCTTTCATCTTTGTAATGGTCTGCTTAGAGCATTTTGTACCACCTTTTATAATACCCTATAATGTGTGTTGGTTTCTTTTTGCTGTTGTTTTCTATGCACTGTGTACTCTTGAAAACACTTTACTGTGGGAAGCAGTAATATAAATACCACACTGAAGTACAAGGGGTTTATATGAACTGTTCCCGTTGTAAATTCTTCTAATCTCTTGGCCTTTTCTGTCTTGGTTTCTTGTCTATCTCTTTTATTTTCTTCCTGTTGGTGGGCATTTTGTCTATTTTATGGAGTGCATGATGACCAATAGAATCTGCATGCATATTTTAATTTTCCATACAGAAAGTATTTTTAAACTCCTTTAAATCATACCAATTGCATAATTTCTTCTATTCGCTAACAAGGTGGACAAGATCATTCCTATATTATCTCTAGGACTTTGCTGTGGATTTTTCAGTATTGGCATGCCCAAAAAACTCTTTAAGGAACATGCTAAGAAAACAGAATAGTTCAAATCTTCTGGTATTGTGGAGATGTGCATAGTATGTTTTAGAAAGATTGTAAAGCAGTCATCAGTGTTCTTAGTCATGGAGAAATTTCATACCTCATTACAAATGTAGGAAAGAGAACAGAGATACATAGGAGTCTCTTCCTTTGCTGTATAATGTTGAAGACTTCGTTGTACTTTAGTTACTTCTTGCTAATTGTGCAACTTCTGCTTTGCACCAGCTGCATATGAAAAGAAACTGTTGTCTCTACGTTGGATCTTAGTCTCTAAAATTATGTTGAACTTTTGCTTGGAAAATTCATACAGCCATGAAATACTGTATTTTAGACTTCAAAACACAAAAACAACAGTTACTCTTGCAAAAATCTCAGTCTTCTGTTTCCTTAGTTATGCTCAAATACGTAGATATTTATGTATTTGAAACCTGGAAGTACATATCAAATCTCTGGAGAGGATTTATAAGCTGATGTTGATAGCTTACATATCTGATGTTGTGCTGCCTCTTCAGAAATTATTTAACTTCAACAACTCATAATATAATTGCTACACCAAATTTTTATATTCCATATCATCAAAGGAGACAAGAAAAGACACTGATATATTTTTAAGCACTCATGCGGGTTTTTTAAAAGATTGAAATTCACTGGCAAAAAAATAAAATGATTTCCTCCTATAGGTTTTATCTACTTCTACTGGCTTGACAAAAACTGTGTACAACCCTGCTGCTTTGAAGGCAGCACAGAAATCTTTGCCTGTTGTTTCCACTTCCGTGCTAGACTCTAATGAAGCACAGAAGAAAAAACAGGTAAATTAAATATGCTTCTTTTTAAAATGGACCTAGGTTGGGAACTTGTGACCTAGAGATAGAGCACTATGTATATTCATCTCAAGAACATAGATGAAACTTGTTGCAAGATTAAATTCACTATAATGTTTTATTTTCCCACCCCACATATTACCAGAAAATTCAGCATTGTTTTGTTATTTTTCAGTGTATGTTCAGGCAGTGTAAGCAGGTTTAAAACTGTAGAAATTCAAAATGTGAAACACTTTTTCCTGGAATCAGAATCTACACGTTGAGGTATGAATTGTCTGTTGTGAGTGAAAGGGAGTATAGTATAGTCACTGTTTTTCTCTCTTAAATATTCTGGAACTGGCCTCTGTTTTCAGTGTATTTTGTACATGTGACCAAAATTGTTTCTTCAAGAGAACTGAGAATTTTATGACTCTGCATTTTGTTGTTTCCAAGCTATAGTTCTTCTGCAGCCACTTTTATTTTGACATAGTGCTAGGCTTTCTCTTTTTTATTTATGTTAGAAAGGAAATGCACCAAAAATGTATTTGGCCTTAATAGGTCACTCAGTTACAGTTTAGCTTGCTTGGAATTTTCATGAGGGCACAGCAAAACTTCTTTAGGTTTATTCTTACCATTTAGAGAAACTAAATACAGGACATTGTGTGCCTTACTGTTTTTTAACCACAGATTACGAATACAGTACTAAGTTACATCCAAATGTAAGTATTGCAATCAGTATAATATTAAACATCGATTTTGGTCAAATACTGCTAAATTTCTGAAATTTATGTCTAATGAACTAGCAGTTTGTAGCTGCACATGAGTTTTGCCATTGGTCCAGAATTTAAAGAAAGCAGTTCTGAGTTTGAAATTTCATTTCATCTTTGTCCCTTAACATGTTTTTAGAATTAGAGTCTTTACTTTTCAAGTTAAGATGTTAAGTACCTCTAAAATGGCAAAAAACTTGTAATAACATTGCTGACTCATCATAACAGCTGTAGAGGTTTTTTTGAGAGAGAACACTGAAGTTATGCCAAAGTGATTGGCTCTTTATTAATGTGATCTTGTGCTCCTTCCTGCCTTCAGAGATTTCTGTTACAATATACTAGCACTTGCAGAAAAACATGATTTTGTGGGACTACCTTCTTTTCCTCCTGTCTCCCTAACTTTTTTTCACATTCATCCCCTTATCTGACCTTCCCTTTCCCTGCAGAAAAATGATTGCACATTGTATTGAAAAACTAACATTTCATACAGCAGAATTTGTCAGTATTTGGGAAGACACACAGAAACTTGACTGCTATTTCTTTTTCTATGGCTGTTGTGCATTTACAGTCTTGTATAAGATATTCCACTTGTAGTTGATCGCAGCTGATCATCTTCTGCCTCTCCTCTACTATTCCATTAAATACATTGATATCAAAGCTCTTAAGGGTTTTCTGCTGTCTAAGACTTTTATATTCTGTATTGAGAACAAGAAGGAACAGCTTTCTTACAAGCACCATTAGTAGGCGCTGAGCACAGCAGGGGTGGCATCTCCTCCAGCTTCTCATTCAGAGTGAAACACTGTCACTTACTGATCAGTTTCAGTTCATTTCAATTTGCCCATTGCCTGGTCAAGTTCTGTTGTTGGCAGATGGAGTAGCTGTACTTGTCATTTCCCAGTTAGAGTGCTCAGACACAAAAGAGGTACTTTTCTTTGGGTGACACTTCAAGTTTAGAAAATAGTGTGTTTTCCTTTTAACTTGTAACAGTTCTGGAGACTGTGTTTTAATTGATGAACTTGATTTACAGTTGCTTTCAAGATAATTGTGCTCGCACACTTAAACACTTGCATGCTATACTTCTTGAGATAGTGTAATGTGTTGCCTTCCAGCTTTCAGTGGAGCTGTGTAAGGTGTTACTTTATATGTGAGCAGTAATAAAGTCTTCCCAGCACAGATCTAACTAAAAAAGATCTTTGTTTAATTTGGTGATGGACTGTGTTCCAAAACAGTTGGAAATAACAGTACCTTGCATTTCCTGTTACTAATTTTTTCTCTGTTATTGTAAGTTACTGCTGTGTAGTTGCCAGGTATAGTATATTATTCGGGCATTATGCTTCAAAGTCTAGAAACTTTCTGTAATCTTTTTATGCTTCTAGGAAGCATTGCGACTTCAACAAGATGTGAGGAAAAAGAAGCAAGAAATCTTGGAGAAGCACATTGAAACACAGAAGGTAAAATATTAGCATTAAAGACAGTCACCAATTTAGTTATAAAATCTCAGTTCAGTGTAAAATATTTCAGAATTTTTAAGAATGAACCAAAAAATGCCCTATAAAATAAGCATTCTCTTAGAGTGGCAACATCATAATATTTTATATTTTTTTTTATATAGTTTTAATCTAACTTGTCCTGTTGGTTCACTTAAAAAAAGCATTACAAACTTATTTAGTTTATGTCCAATTTTAATTGATTTTGCCTAATTTGGGAGCAACATGCATATATTTGGAAGAAGGGAAAGCCAAAGTCTGTTTGACAAGAGCAGGAGGGAATGATGTAGAAAATTATGCATGACTGCACTTAGGCTTAGGAAGAGAAAGAAAGCCAAAATGTCATTTAAGTTGAATAAAATTTTGAAAGTGTGTTAAGCAAATCTGTCCAAATAAATTAGAAATATCCTATGCTCATGAGGAAACAAAGCAGAGATTTGGGCAAAGATTTTAATATAATACAATGTGTTAGAAGTCCTATGTGTTGATTTGTAGGTCACAGCAAAAGAAATGCAGTATTTGTTTTTTCCATTAGTTATAATGACCGCTGAAAAACAGAGTAGTAGTAGTAGTTGCTTAGTAAAAAGGCTTTTTTTTCTGAACTGGACAGATGCTGATTTCAAAGCTGGAGAAGAATAAAGCCATGAAGTCAGAAGACAAAGCAGAAATCATGAAAACACTGGAAATTTTGACTAATAGCATTACCAAGTTAAAGGATGAATTAAAAGGTGTATCACCAGGAGGAGGAACTCCTTTAAAAAGCATGAAAACTAAAACTCAGGTACTCAAGTTTTGATCAACTTTTTCATAGATGAATTCACTGTTTCAGGAGAATACAAGTAAGTAGTCACATCAACAGTATTTAAAATCCGAACTGGTTTAGTTTTTAAGTCCTTTTTGGAGTGAGATTCGTTTTGCCTTCTTATCAAAGCAACATGTTAATTTTAAAACCATGCTGTTGTCTAAAAGCTGTATCTGCTGTTAAATATACACAGATACTGCATCGTATAAAAGATCAAAAAAAAAACCAAATCAAAAGTCTTACGATTCTTTCTTTTACTTTGTCCAATGCTTTGTTATAGTCTATTGCTTTCTTAAGTTTTTAATAGAAATTATGGAAATAGTATTTCTTATGCAAAAAGATTATAGTTAGGCTGCACAATATCTTCTGGTCAGGCTTAATATAGAAAACAAACTGTACGGGTACGTAATTTCCCATGATTTTTTGTGTCACAGAAATTTGTCAATATATTAATCTTCTAAAACAACCTTATTGAAACTGGTCGGTTTTCCTTTGATCTAGGTGTCCATATTTGGATTTTACGTGTGAGAAGGGCTTTTTCCTCTGCTCCGTTCTTGTTGATCCATAGCTACTGCCAGTTTCCCAGCTGCTTAAAGATGCAATTATATTACCTTTTTAAAATGCAGTATTTTGCTTTTTATACAAGTATTTGTTCCTAAATCGATCACTTCCTTGAAAAGAAATACTGAAATTATCTCAATATACTCAACCATAGCTTCTTATATAGTGTATCAGGAAAAACTTGAAGCAACATTTATTTATCCTGAAAATGGGCTTAGACTGCTAGAGTGGTCAGACAATAGAATAGGTTGCTGAGAGAGGTGTTGGAGTCACCATCCCTGTGGTGTTTAAGGTGCTTCAGGTGTCTGCATCAGGTGCTGGGTGATACGGTTTTGGGGTTGCAGTGGTAGTGCTGGGTTGATGGGTGGACTTGATGATCTTAAAGGTCTCTTCCAACCCTGATGAGTCTATGGTTCTTGCTCCAGGCCTTTCCAGTCTCAGGATATGGGATTGATGAAAGCAAGTCTTTCCAGTATGGACTAAGGAGTAGGAAGTATTGAGTACCTCCGCTGTTCTCATGTCCTTTGTTGCCAAGTCCTCTTTAGTGTCCAACAGTCAGACCACATTTTTCACAGCATAGTGTTCCTCTTGCTGCTGATTGATATGTTGAAGCCCTTCTTTTTTGTCACCCCCTTGCCAGATTCAAAGCCCTTGGTGGACTTCAGCTTTCCCACCCAATACCTGTATGCTCAAGGCAATTGCGCTGTGTTCCTTTCGTGCTCCACCTCTTGTATACCTTGGGTTTGAATATAAGTTTTTCTAGAATCATCATGTTCATCCAGGCAAACATCATGCCAACTTTATTTCCTGCATCTTCTTGTACTTGGAGGATGCAATTCTTGGAAATCATCTTGCTTTTCAGCAATTACCCAGACCCATAGTATTTAATAGGAGGCTTTTGCCAGCTGTCTAAAGGAGGCCTCATCTGCTTTTACATGACTAGATAGTGTGAAGTACACACACACTGCAGTATCACCTGCGTAGGTCTGCCATCGGACCTGGCTCAGACTTCCAGGTGGCTCATCATCTGTCCTCAGGCAGAGCTCTGTGTGTTTATATTGCATTCTCTAATGAAGAGCAACTCCTACTCCTTGCCATCCTGCCTCGTCCTTCCTTAAAAGACTGTCCACTGTACCACTCCATTGTCTGTTTTTCTGTGGTATTTCTGTAGTCCTAGGGAGATTGTAGCCGTGTAACTGCACACAGACATCCACAAGTCTTTTGTATTAGTTTATAGGCTCTCTAGAGAGGCACTGATCTCCCAGAAAAGGAAGGAGATCTTGCCCCTGTGATGCTGTTATTTAGGCCCTCTCTTATTTATATGATTGGTAAGTTTATGTTTGAGATAGTTCTTCAACCCAGTTTTGTTTATCTGGAGATCTCTTCTGCCCACATCACCCTTTGCTTGGTAACCTGGTCCACCACTTCCTTGTGTGATAGTTGTTTATACTAAGAAAAAGTGAAGCAATATGAAGTTTTTGAGCTGCTTTTCCATTTCCTTTGTAACATGGAAAATGAAGATTTTAAGTAAACCTACTTCATAGTGGACAAAGTATCTATTATCTGTGTGCAGTTTTGTTAACATTTGAAACAGCAAAAACTGTTGCTGAAACAGCACCTGAAACAGCTCCATCTGATCTACATCTGCTTTTGTGGAACTGAGGATTTTAAAGAGCCTTTGGTTGAAATTTACAACTTTGACAGTTATCTGAAAGACTTTGATCTTGGTTCTCTTGCATTTTTTAAGTGTTTAAGAACTGGACAGCTTTGAAGAAGACCCTGAATATATGGAAGATGAGGCCCACATGACTGTGCCATTATCATTACCTATTTTTGCTTCTTCTAGTTCATTCAGATTACAACAGGCTTATCCCCCTTACGTGAGAAACCTTTGCTGCCTCCTGGTGTGTCCTGAAGGAGATATTGTCTTCTTCAGACTTGACACAGCTCTGTAACAGAGAAGTCTTCATTAAGATTACTAATAATAAACCTTGAAAGTCTTCATTACACCAGTGTATCACTGGCTGCTCTGTGAGTGCTAACTGCTGGTCATCATTAAACTTCAGAAATGCTTCTTTGTCGTGTCAGTGATGTATTGCAACACAGTGGGATTTGAGAGAAACACTCGTATTCCAATTTTGAAAATTTGGAAAACCATTATACAGGAGATAATGGATTTTTTTCATCTGGTTGCAGTAGATAATCAGAAAATGGGGCTGAATAAACTTGAGGTTGAAGCTGCCAGTGGAATATTCCATTTTTTTTTCTTTTAAATATTCCGGGGGGAAAAAATAAAATCACCTTTCTTTATCAGTGGTGGTAGTTGGTTTTTAACTGTCAGAAGCACAAAACTTTCATCTCTTGACATCCAGCCTTTGCAAACATTCCATGCTGTTGTTTTTAATCAACATGTGTAAACTTAATGAGTTTCACAGTCCTTCATAACTTTTTTTATAGTTAGCTTTCATTTGTGATATCACTGAAATGTTTGGGTTCTGCTTCTTCCATGAAAAAAAAGAAGACAGAATAGTTTCACTTTGGATTGGAACTTCAAATTAAGTTTTCATGTTCACATAAATCTTTCCCTGCACCTTAGTGGTTGCAGTGAACGTGTCCTAATTGGGGTTCAGAGATACCTTTCTGTTTCATGTGTGTTTTCTGAACTTTAATAATTTCTCTAAGGTACTGTGTCCTGGAAGGTAACTGAGTGCATCAGAGACCAGTCTTCTGTTAGGAAAGGTCTTGTTACTTCCTGTATTTTTTCACTGTGGTCTGAACAGAACTACCATTTGTGCTTTAGTATTATGACACTGTAATAAACATAGACACTTTTTCTCAGTACTGATCATAGATTCTGTATTAATTCATCGATTTACTGCCTTTTTTTGTTGTTGTTCATCTTATGGCCATAACTATATAATCTTGAATTTTTATTGTATCTATCTTTAGAAAAAAATGCATTACGCCTGGCTTTGCTTGGTAGTCTAAAATGTTTGGCATACAAAGCTTAAATGAAAGTTTTACTTATTAGCCACAAAGGCTCCTAAGCTTGTGCTTGTTTTGTTTTTGAAGGTGGAAACCCAGTGTAATAAGCAGTATACCTGCAAAATTACTGCTTTTTATTGAACAATTGTTTCTTTAGTAGAGAATGTGAACTGTGGAACTAATAATTTACCATAACAATTTCTTAGATGCAGAAGGAGTTACTAGATACTGAACTGGATTTATACAAGAAGATGCAAGCTGGGGAAGAAGTTACTGAATTAAGACGAAAATATACAGAACTGCAGCTGGAAGTATGTTTTTGACTTCTTTTGTAGCAATTAGCTTTTAATCAAGTATTTTCCTTTATGTTGATTAGCGTGCATATCGTATCATGAACTATTTTTATCCAGAGTGCAGTATTAAGTTGCGTGTAGATGAAGACATTTATCAGTAATATTTAAAAAAACCACTTTCTCTACTGTAGTGGAATTCAGAAATAGTATTGTTTTTAATTGCAATTGCTAATCTGTTTAAATTCTGTAACTATTTAGATGACATGATGTTTTTTAAATTTGTGGTAGTAGTGCTTTCTTGACAATGTGGAATGTTTTTAAATTGTTGCCTGAAGGTTGTTTTGTCTTTGACACAGAAAAGTTAAGAAACACTGCTTAATCTTTTGTTCTTAAGTGTTAGCATCCTTTTAATAGATTTATCAAAAAGCCTGAGGTGCCAAGTAATAATACTATAGTGTTGGTTTCAAGAGGAGAACAAAAGCAGATACAGTGTTTCAAGAAGTATTCAATGTGTAGAAACACAGCTTTTTCTTCAAGTACTTGCTTTGAAAAAAAATTGAGATGGTTGCACAAAATTCTTCATATGTGTGTCTAATTGAGAAATTATGAATGCTGTGGGTGTTTTTCTGTTATATTGCACTTTCTTGCCTATATGATTGTGTAATAGATGCCTGAATCACTTGATAATCTTACCTCTTTTTACTGTTAAGCAGGTTGTGGTGTCGCTTAAATCACACTTAATGAAGTTTGGTCATGTCTTATGTATTACTGCATAGGAATACAGTGCACGTATGTGTGGTGAAGTTGCACTTTAAAACTTGTTATGCAGCTTTGGTAATTGTGAAAATAATTTTGCTAATAATCCAACTTAGTTGAAAAGAGATGACACAAAAGATTATGTTACTGAGTTTTCTGAGGGTGAGTAATATTGGATAAATGTACTGAAAGCTTGTTTATAATTTCTGTATCTCAGAAAGTATGTGAATTGAATGACATGTAAAATAGGAAAAATAGGTGTACATTCAAGATAAAGTTACATTATAGCTGAGTGCACTCATTCTACCTACTCCATCTCCCATTAAGTCTGTTTGTATTTTGAGTTAAATAGAAAAGAACTCTTTCAGGCAGTAATATTTAAATGAGTTTTCTGAAGCCTTTAGCAAATACCACCAGAAGGAGCTGGAGAAAAACAGGATCATCAGTGATGCACGCTTACATGTTTCAGGGAACAGCATGAAATATATCCCTTGTACAGATTACAAGAGGGGTATGGTTTTCCCCACCCCTTTGATGTTTGTTTGATTCTTCAGTATTCTTAAAAATTATTTTAAAAACTTTTATTCACACATTGTGCTTGAGACTTTGACTCCCACAATATTTAATGTGTTCTTTCTTTGATTGATAACCTGTTTTTCTGTTCCAGGTGGCCCTGACTTTACTGAAGGAAAATCCTAATAGTTAGAGCTTGTTTCGTGGGTCAGCATGCCCCAAATTACTAATTTAAACATTTTAAGATGTTTAAAAAAACCCAAACAAAGAACGAAACTAAAAAAACTGAAATGTCTCAATATTCTGTTTATAAAAAACTAAAAAGCAAACTAGATACTATTGTAAAATTATCTGAATAATTTAATGAATAAAGCCATAAGAAAATGATCTCCTCCTGGGTGGTATCACAGTGATTTTTCCTGTGAGGAGTCAATCTTCACAGATAAGGGCTCTTTTGATACCTGATTCTTGTTTCCTATTTCCATCCCATTATTGGTCTGGTAATAATTAACCTTTAGTTAATTAGCATTTGAATGTTATTTAAATGTTCACCTTCTGTTGTTTTTAAGACCTGCTAGCTGCTCTTTCTGGGGTTTTCTTGGGGCTGTGTTTTTAGGAGACTTCAGAATATGTGTTTGTTAATTCTATCTAAATATGTAGCTGGTGAATTTTAATCTCTCGATCCGTTACATGTACATATCTTAGGCTGCCAAGCGAGGGATTCTCTCTTCGGTTCGCGGTAGAGGAGTTCACGCGAGAGGCCGGGGCGCATCGCGCAGCAGAGGCAGGGGAATACGGGGCCGGGGCCGAGGCAGAGGCGTTCCTGTGCACGCCGTGGTGGATCATCGGCCCAGGGCGCTGGAAATCTCCGCCTTCACCGAAAGTGACAGAGAGGATCTTCTGCCTCATTTTGCGGTATGGCGCACCTGCACTTCTTTTTTCCCTTTCCTTCCATTGAATGGCTTGTTTTATCCTGATTCTGGAAATATTATGTAGGAATGAATCTTTTTTTTTTTTTTTTTTACAATTTAAAATGGTTTGTAATATTTTTTGCTCAGGGCATATGTAATGTTTTTTACAATTTTTTAGGTACGGAATGATAAAATAACTTAAGGGTTGGTGAGAACAAAGATTGATTTTATTGCCAGACTTTCAGTACCTGAAGCCTGTTAGTCTTCGTTGAAGTATCTTAAAAAATACTTCATGAAAATTCTCTTCAAACATTTTCAGTGCTTTTGCCCAACTCTCTGAATTTTTGAGTCACAGTGAAAATTGTGCAATTATCTGTAGATATTCCAAACATTTCTGTTTAATCATGTACTTAAGCTTAAGAAGTCAAATCTTTTTCTACTTATTTTTTCTGTTTTCAGTCTAAAAATGATAAATTGACATATATAATTTTTAGCAAATTTTTCTTTGCAACTATAATAGCGAAGAATCAACATGAATTTATAAAAACACTTATTCTCCATTTAAAGAAAGAATATAATAAAAAAAAATTTGCTTAATTTCTGGAATAATTGCTAAGAATATAATGTGAATCTCCAGGTGTGCCATCCTCCCCTTTTTTTGTTTGGGGTTTTTTCCCCAACATTTAATTGCAGTGGTTCTCTGATGGGACAAGTCCAGGAGCCAGTTAGTCCACTAAATTTTACTCCAGTTAGTGTACTTAATATTTCCTGTCAGGCAGTCATATAAGAAGATTTAAAAAAAAAAATCAAACAATGACCTGTTTATCTTTTTATAGGAAACTTACTGTCTTTAACAAGCCAAAATAATAATCAAAAAGCAACTTAGTAACATGAACAAATACAATTCCATTCACAGTGTTAATAGGATAACACTGAGAAAAAAATTAATCATTGGATTTTGCAGGTTGCAAGTTTGGTGTTTTAAGCTTGCTTCAAATTCCATTAGAAATGCTCTGAACTGTATTTCTGTTTCTGTGATACAATACCACAACCCTTTTACATCAGCAGTTCAGTCCACCTGCACAGATGGGGCTTTTTGTTGGTCTTTGCAGCTTACAGTGATGGCAGCAACAAAGGTAGCATCACCATCTCGGCCATTACAGGAATAGATAGGTCATCTTATTAAGATGCTGAAATACAGTTAAATTTTCAAACTTTTTCTATAGCTCCTGACTCCCAAGAAATATTTCTGTGGAAGAGTTTCATAATAGGCTAATGCAGTAATTTCAACATCCCTTATTTCTAATCAGAAGAGAAATACTGAAGCAGAGTAGCCTATTTCTATCATAGTTTTACCTCATATCTATAGGAGTTGGGAAATCCAGAGATGAGAGCACTTTGGTATTCTAGAAGTGCAAGTACAAGTAACTGTATTCTTCACTAGAACAGGTACTCTGGCATTAAGACTGTGAAATATACACTGTTACAATTTTCTACTTTTTTTGGAGGGCATTGATTTAAGACTGCATTTTTAGAGGTGGGAGAACTATTTTACTAAACTTTTCTTTTTGTTTATTTATCAAAAGCAATATGGTGAAATTGAAGATTGCCAGATAGATGACTCTTCTCTCCATGCGGTGATTACTTTTAAAACAAGAGCAGAAGCTGAAGCTGTGAGTACAATCTTTCTTGGAAATACACTGCAGCATTCAATACTTTCTGTTTTGTCACACTTCTGTATTTGATTAAGTGTAATACTGCTAGCTGTTTTTAAACAATTGACACAAAAGTTTAAATTAAACAAAAATGTCAGAACTGTATATTACTGAAATATTTACAAAATTAAGTTTATAGTAAAGTGAAGTATAGGATGTAAGGGAAATTAAGAGAAACACTTAGGATGTCTTGGATGACTTAGATGTCTTGCTTTATTTTCATTTAATTGCCAGGTTTTTTTCACCTGAAGACTTTGTGCCTTCATAGTCTATCTGAACTTTCACTGACATCGTGCAGAGTCAACCTTTATATTTACTTTGGGATCAGTTTGGTTTACCTTTATCTGAAAACCCATGGTAGTGTAAATGGGATTTGATCTGTTTCTTTTTTTCCCGTTTTAGTGTATTTTTTAGAAGTCTGTGAAATTACAGAAGCATAGAATTACAGAAGTAACTTTTAGAAACCAAAATCCAGAGTTGACTTACGTTATGATTCAGTCTCGTTACATATGGATTGTTAGACCTTAGTACATTTGGCTCAGCAGGACTCCTGCTTTACTTGGTCCGTGGTATAGGCATATAATACAGGTATATTATGTGATCCTGAACAAATTAATGAATATCATTTTCCTGCAAATTATTTTTTTTCTTTAAAATCCTTGCGTCACTGTTGGGATGGAGTATTCCTGAAAGTAGTGGGGGCTATAGAAAGAATGGATTTATATTTGCAGTATGTTTGTATGGAAAGATTTCATTTTATGTTTATATTTTGCACAGATATTATCTTGTGGAGTTTACCTGAACACAGTTTTCATACCTGGCCAGACTATTCTCTTTTGTCTTGAGATGCCAGTGAGGTGATTGATAGAAATAACTTCAATTTACAATGCAGATTAACTGCTGGGGACAGTAGTTTTCAACACTTAAAGTATAATTTATAGTTAGATATTTTGGTATGCATGTGCCAAAGATGTTTTACAAAGCACAGAATTTATTTTGTTTTGTTTGTGAAACTCAGATGTAGTAATGTTGAGCACTAACTGTATGGAGATAGTGGTTTTTTTTCTGTAAAGAAGGAGGTACAATTAATGGTACATGGTGTATACTGACTGATATGGGAAAAACAGTATGGTATGGCTGTATGGAAGGAACACAGTTCAACAGTGAACAGAAGTTCTGTTCGAAGCGAAAAGCTTCTGTAATTGGTATATTCATAAATTAATTGAATTAAAGTTGGGATTTTAGTTTTGGTGCTTCCTGGTAGTGGGTACTTCCTTTTGCAGTTTCATATTCTTCAACATTGTAGTTTATTTAAGAAATACTCTTTAGTGTGGAGAGAAAGTGCTGCTTCCCTAAAAAAGTCACCTAGAACAATAATCTGTTTTTTTGAACTACCCAGAAATGTGTTTATTTCTCCCAGATGGAGTATGATTCACTGCAAGGATCAGGATTCATGATCGTTGTTTGAGATGTCCAGGTTCTAGTGATCATTAAAACATTTAATTGTCAGCTTTGTGTTTGTTTAGACTTTGCGTCTAATTTCATCATCTTTTGTAAATGAAGATTTTATGAAAACTATGTTCAGTCAAATCTAGAAAAAATTTTATTTTCTTTAAGTTATTCTTAAATATTAAATATATTTCCATTGCAATGTCTTTGTTTACAACTAAAGCATTAAGACTGGCAATTTGAGAAGCTGTAGAAGGTAATCATGAAAAACCTCTGTGAGGCAAATTATGAAGTAAATGCAGCTAATACTTTACCATCTTAAATGAAAATAGGCCTAGACTTTATCATCATATATGTTCTAGCCTAGAAGGAACAGGAAGATTCCCTATTGCAAAATGTTGCATTTTTATGTAGTAGTAATTTCTTCCAAAGATTACAAGTTATTTCTGGACCTAAATGTCACATATAAGTACTTCTAAAAATTCTAGTTGTGTGACATTGTGATGAGACCATGGACAAAAAGCTCCTGAGCTGCATTTTAATAAGCACAGAATCTTTTAAATTTATCATAAATTTATATGTACAGATTTAAAATTTATACCTGGGGACTTTAATATCACACAATTCATGTTCAGATGTCATTGAACATGTAATTGTTTCTACATTTCACATTATGCTGTACTTTCAGATTGTACTATAAATCTTTTGTGACCATGACGGTTATTTCGGAATGTTGCTAACGCTGATTTATGCTCATTCATGTTACTTTAATTTGAACATACTATTTCCAAAGCAGCCACTTAATGTAGCTGCTGCTTAGAAAGACATGAATATCCCATAAGTTAAAAATTTTTACATTCCAATTACAACAGCTTTACGGGAAGTGGAACGTTTTCCAGTAGATTAAATTGTAATCACAAAGTGGCTTTATTTCAGTTGTTTGGTTGTTGGGTTATTTAAAATATGTTAAATAATTTGTGGGATGTCTTAGTTCTTCCAGTAAGTTATGCATTAACAGTTTTGTGTCTGTCTTTGAAAGGTGAGAAACTCTGCAAAATAATACTAAAAAACAGGAAGGTGTTGGTTCAGTATGTTACCCACATTACCAAGTGATTTATGGTTTTCCAAGCTTATTTTCTTCTGAATGTATTTTCATAATTTTCCTCAAAGGATGTGTGAATTCCATGTGCAGGGAATGAAGTTGTTTCATTTAATCTAGTAGCAGTATGGATGTGTTGCAACTTAGACTTTCCTTTGTAAAGTCATGTGTAACTGAGATAGTTAAACTTGTTTCAGGCTGCAATTCATGGAGCTCGTTTCAAAGGACAAGAGCTAAAGTTGGCATGGAACAAGCCTGCTGCTAGTATGTCAGCTGTTGAAACAGAAGAAGCTGAACCTGATGAAGAAGAAGTAAGCTTGCTTTGTCTTTATTTTTTAGTCTATTTTTTCTTTTTTTAAGTTTAAATAATACAGATTTTTTCAAAAAGAAAATCTGTTGGTGGATTCATACTTGTATTTTTTAATCTAACTCATACTTTGATGTCAGAAAGTAGATTTCTGTATATTTCTTAGGGTTTAAGGTTTTGAAAGTCTAGATACTTTGCTTTTCCTTGCAGAAATATTTCATTTCTCACATAACAAAAAAAATTAGAGGATGTATCTAGAAAATAGAAGGCACAAGTTTGAATTTGCATGTGAGAGAGAGAGGATTTTTATCCAAAACATGGGTTTGTGCCATCTGCTTTTGGCTTTCTTAGAGGATCATATTTCACACTGTAATTTTCCTTTATAGATACAGCTCAGAGGATACAGGTGAAGGAAGAATTCAGAGCATTTTCTGACTTAATTCAGACATCTGAAGTACCCTTGCTGAGTGTTAGTCTTCATCCATGGTCCACGAGAGATACTAAAGCCTTGTCCAAATAATCCTGATTGGTTAATGTAGGAATAGTGGGGCAATATGTATTAATGCAATCTGATTCATTACGCTCAAAATACCTATACTTGTGAATTCAGAAAGATAAATATCACCTGGGGATAAAGTTAAGCAATCTTTTTCCAAATCTACTTACTGTCAGTTAACTGTATCCACATAATTGGCATAGAAAATTGAAGTGCACCTTGACTTACTCGATGGCAATATTTTGTCTGCATCTTCTTCCTCTGGCATTTTGGCGGATCTACCACAGGAGCAGCTTCACAAGTTTGTTTTGATACAACCAAATTTGGTTAGTTTTCTTACACTTGGTGGAATTCACTTTCAGTCTTTTTCTTGAAGAAAGCCACTTTGTGTGTTGCCTTTCTGTCTCCAAAAATGCTAATTTGTTTTTTTGTGTGCCAGTTGAAGATAGAGAGATATTTGTGCATTCTAATTTACTGAGTGCTACTTTTCCTCATGTACACAAACCTCAAGTATTGTCAGATGTCATGAGCTGTGAGTGAGGTGAGAGACTATGTTACGCAATCTTCAGAGCATCTTAGGTATTTTGTCACATCTCCTTCAGGGAAATATTGCCTAGGAAGTTCAACAGCAGTGTGTTGATGCAAGGAGTCTGCAAAGGAGACTTTTTGTGCAATGAAGGGCATACAGGGATATGCAAACATCTCAGCAGAGGAAAGGAAGGAAAGTAAAGATTCGTTGGTAGGTGAAGTGAACTAGAGAGGGATCTGCCTTTTAACTGCCTTAGCTAATTATTCCTGTGGAAAATACCTAGGAGTTGAACTTGGATCAAAACCCTTAGCTGTTCATTGATGTTATCTGCTAGCTACTTACTTAATTTGTTTTTCTAGCAGCTGTTGTAAACGGATGAAAAAGGTTTCCTTCATTATTCCATATCCATGCTGCCATGTTAGTTCAGCTGAGTACTATGCTAGAGAAGGTAGCAGGCTTAAGACTTGAATGAAACTGAGTACTTTGTCTCGAAAAAAAGAAAAAAAAAAAGAAGCTATGTAATTAAGCCAAGTGAGATTCTTAATAACGAAACAGGGTTCCCAGTCCATTTATGAAAATAAGAGGATAGTCTTTTGGACTTGAGTGCTTGAGAAAATCCTTGGTGAGTAGCCAGCTAGTTACAAAAGCATCTGGTCTTCCTAGATGCCTTATGTTCTACACCTGGGTGCCTGACAAAAGAGTTGACTCTGCTGAGTCAACAACTGAACCCTAGGAAGGGTATAAAATGTGTAAGTAGAGATAAGCTTTTAATCATCAGGGGTTTGCAGTTCAGGGACCTCTTGAGTCAGAGGTGTGGTGTCTTTGTAGTTGAAAGGACTTGACATGTATTTATAGTATTAATTTATCTGATTTCTTTGGAATCTGTGTAATGTCTTGTAACAGGGAATGCTGCTGTTCAACTGTGTCTACCCTGAATAAGAACTGTTCTATTAGATCTGCCACCTACATGTTCTCTCTTCACTTTCTTTAAGATACCTAATATACAGGGATACTGTCATACTTCTCTCAGGTATTTTCTCTCCCTATAGTTGTTCCCGTGTATGGAAGCTTGGCTTTCTGATCACCTCTACTATCCCTCAGTCTTGTGCTCTGTAGAGTTCTGCACTCTGCACTGCTCAGGACTCCTCCTCTTGGACTGTTGCGCTGTTGTATTTTAGCTCACTGAACATCACGGAATACCAGGAAAGAATCTAAGTCCTCAGAAAACGTCTGTGTTTTAGTCAGGGTCAGTCTACACAGGCATACAGATGGGTCAGATGTCAACCTGGGTCAGCATGTCAGGTGTGAGCATGGGTCAGAGCTCCTTTTGAAGCTGTGCTTCCTGTATGCAAGAGTAATGAAGACAGTAGTTTCTCCCTCTTGTAAAAGAGCCTGCTGGAAGGAGAGAAGGCTTAGTTCTAGGCTTTCTTTAGCCTAGAGTCTCTTCTCTTTCAGAAGACTTTTTAGTTTTGCAAATCAATATTCACACTTCCTGCTGAATTTGGAAATACTGTAGCAAAAAACCTACAATTCTTTAGACACAAAGAATAAGCAAGAAAGAACACAGCTGCTATATAAAAGCTGGGTAGTTTTGCTAGGAAAAGTCATACTTGCATTTTAGTCCTTTCTTTAGCTATGTTTATCAAAAAATTCTCAAGACAGGGTGGTTTATATACACCCCTGTGCCTATATGTAGATAGAAATTAAAGCAACTTATATTTAAAGGCTTTGAAGTCTTACTATGTTGTTATGGAACACAATTGAAAATACAGAGTTTGTCTGAATTTCTCTTAATACCTGTTGCCCTGCCTCAATTGTTTAAATTTTTATATTGATTTCAATCTTGATTAAGCTGTCAAAATAAAAAAATTCCCAGATTGAATGTTTTTGATACTGTGGAACAGGTGGATTAAGCTCTTGGATGAAAACAGACATAGATACTGTGGACATGCAAAAAACTATTACTTTTCAGTATAGCATATTAAGTTTGATGGGAACATAGCAGCTTGGACATGAATGGTATTGCTGAAGAATCAGAAAAGCTGTTTAAGGATGAGGTGCATGTGTCATGGTCATCTTGAAGTCTGTTGAAAAGAAAAAAGTTTTATTTGCCATTTAGTAATATATGTCTGTAAGACATACACATCCAGTGTACTTTCCTGAAAACATTAATGTTTGCCTGTTCAAACCAAATTGGTTGTTTTTTTTATTAAAGTGGAAGTGCAAGAGATCTGTATTTTCGCTTTTGTTTTTTAATGTTTTCTGATACAACAGTTACCACATTTTTCTCTTGAAGTTTCAGGAAGAATCTTTGGTGGATGACTCACTGCTTCAAGATGATGATGAAGAGGAAGAGGAGAATGAATCTCGTTCATGGAGAAGATGATTCAACTGATCAACGACAATGCTAGAACTGCACCTGTGTTGCATTAGTATTACCTAATGTACTTCTGCATCTTTGTATTAAAAGGGGTTTTGTGATGAAGTTGGATTCAGATATAGATTAAAAAGCAGCTGGTCAGTTATACATTTTGAGAGATTGATGTTTGAGTTACATTTCAGTAAATGATTGCTAAAGACATCATACTAGGAACATATGCAATGTTTTTATTACATAGTTCTACAGAAAGTTACAGAATTCTTTGGGTTCTTTGTAATTTACTGAATTGGTCAAACACAAACGACCAAAAGTTGTTATAACATAGATAATTTTTGTTCTATTCCAGATACGGAATGAAAATTTGCATTTAAAATCTTTGTGAATGTTTTCAGAAATGAATAGATAACAGTACTAAACTGAAGTCTCTAAAGTTATGTATTCATAATATTGCATAGTAGTATGCTTAGGCTTTACTATGTACTAGCCTTTTGTTGGATTTGTGTACGTATTTTACCTATGGGTTTTAATGATAAAGTGTATGACTGCTTTGCATATAAGTCCTTATGACTTTAAGATGTTAAAAAAATAAAGAAATGGAATGGTCTTAAAAAAAAAAAAAAGAAAAAGAAAAAAAAAGCAATAACCAAAAAAGCTAAGGCAATGGTCCTTCATGATGAAAAAAAAAAAAAAAAAAAGAAAAAAAAAAAAAGAGAAAAGACCATTCCAAATGGCAACCCCCACCCCCATGTTCACAAAAGGAGCTTGAATCACTATCACTTACAGTAAAATAATACTGAATATTCTCAATCGTGTTTTATCTACATTAACACATGGTGTACTCTGCATAAATATTTCTCAGTATTCTGAATTTAAAGTGGTGCGAGTCAAATCTTAAATAGAATAATACACCAACGATAAGGAATTTTTTAATATCTCTGCACTGTGCAACTCTAGAAGAATGATTGATGCCACAAAAATAACATGCAGTGCTGAAAAACAATTTAGAAAAATTTGAGGAGAAACTGAATAGTTAGTAGATAATATTCTAAAAATTTGAGTACACAACTAAAGCATTTTTTATATTCCCATGTCTTTATGATTCCATTTTTTCATTTCAAAAGTAACACTTGGAAAATCCTAAATTCATACTGTAGCACATATTCACCATTCAAAAATGCATGAAATGCTAGTGTACTCCACAGAAAATATTCATTGGCTCTTTCTAGCAAGTCTTTCTCATATTTGAGGTCTGAAGTTGCTTCTTAGAAAGGGGAACTACCTACTCCTTTGCAGTAAAAGTCCTCTCAGAAATACTTGTTTTTATTCCTATTTAGTAGCATTTTGCTGGACTGGATTCAAAAGGAAACTTATTAAGTATTGAAGTCTTGGGTTGTTTTTTCTTTTTTTTTTTTTTTTTTTCTTTTTTTTTTTTTTGTTCTGAAGGGAGTGGACGGGCTGTTGTTTTGATTTGATATTTTCTTTCCCCTCCATTAATTCATTAATTAGTGCATCATAAAACCAGTCTTATTTATCAGATAGGTGGATATGAGCGTTTACTGCCATTCACTTAAGTGTTGGACTTGATGATCCTTGTGGGTCCCTTCCAACTTGGAATATTCTATGATTTTATGATAGTACTTCAGTTAAAAGGGTTTTTTCTTCAGTCCATGTTTTTGTCTTTTGCAGGAAAAAGGGGGAGAACTGGTATAAGTCATATCCCTGTCCTTTTTTTTTTATCTTTTTCAAGTCCAAAGTAAGAATGGAGGAAAGTAGAAGTAGTAGCATTCTATTGAGAAGAGCTCCAGCTGTAGAATTTTTGTTTATGCTTTTCAGTTATTTGAAGGGATTTTAGGAACTAGATCCTGGTTTGGGGTCTTTTTTTGTTGAGCTTTTGGTTTGGTTTGGTTTTCCCTTCTGTCCTGACATGTATGCATATCTTGTTGCAAAAAACATGCACTTAAATTTTTGTACAGTCCTAGTTTCACATTGAAATGTCACAATTGACTGCCATGCTTGTTACACTAAATTCTAAGTTTTGCCATAAGGAACTGTGTTTGGGAAATGGATTTCCTTTTACACTGAACTTCAGGCAAAATAAAGTGTTTTAAGAACCTTTTTATCCAGTGCTCCGAATTAGCTGTTCTGATTGGTGCCTAATTAGTCCATGAGGTGGAGATTTTTTGTGTATTGTCTTACAGAAAAGGTACAGCACAGGAAAACACTGTCCATGCTCCATA
This sequence comes from Oenanthe melanoleuca, assembly GCF_029582105.1. NCBI lineage: Eukaryota > Metazoa > Chordata > Aves > Passeriformes > Muscicapidae > Oenanthe > Oenanthe melanoleuca. Next base: position 66,362,969 of record NC_079333.1, on the reverse strand, counting down.
AAGTGTGTGGCATGCTTTGCTGCTGCTCAAACCTGCCTTTTCACTGCAGTCACTCCGTACAAGCTAATGGCAACTATAGGTGTAGTTTTTTACATGGATGCTTCTTACAAATCATCTGAAATTGCTGTGTCATATAATTTGAAAACTTTGGTTCCAAGTTTGCCTGCTTGTTTTGAATTCAGCCTGGTAATCCATCTATCCTGGGTTCATTTAATTGAAACTTTGCACCCTGGTCTACTGGTAAGGGGAGGAAACCTTTTAAAATCCTTTTTGTCAGCTTCCTTCTGCAAACTTCCTACTGTATTTTATTCCCTGCTGTTACCTTGTGACATTCTGAATGATTGAAAAACATCTGGATCAGAATGGCTTGGTTTATTTTCATTTTAAAACCAACCCCAAAACCAATCTTGTTGGTTTTATGTCATTCAACATAAGAAAACGGTGTCCCATTTGCAGTCTGAATGGATTCTATACAGATTTCTGTCATTATCAAATTATTTTCTTAATTTGATTTTTTTGTTGGCTTGCTCTGTCTTGCTTGTCTAGCTCAGCTCTTCCCTCCATAATTTTGCTACTACCTTAGCCCATGCTTGTCACTTCAGTTCAGTCAGAACCTTATTAACATAGCTTGCAGTGAAATCTTTGGTCACCTGGAGCAGCATCCTCGTTTCAATCAGCAAACCAAACATCCTGCTGACTTGGTTTTCCTCAAGAAAGCTTTTCAAAATTTCCATGGAATAAAAGGTAATATTTAAGAAGGTATTTTATTTTCCACTTGGATGCTAAAGGGCTTGAGTAAGATGTGAGCTGACAAGCAGTTCAATGGCAGTATTGTTTAAAACTACATTTGGTTGAACTACAAAACATTTGAAGTAAAGAGAATCAGTAATTCAGACTATATTACAATCTCTCCAAAATATAAATTAACAAGAATATCTCTGAAGCAGTGCCTATGGCCAATAGTATTAGTATTTTTCCTTAAGGCCAGTCATATACTACAGTTCTACAAAGTAATATAAAGGGATAGAGACCTTCAATGAAACGCCTCATTTACTCTAATTCAATTTTGATATCTTTATGTATGCAACTAATGAAGATATAATCAGATTTAGTCCTGTATTTTATTGCAACTAGGACAGTAAGTTAAAATGAAGAAATTAAGATTAGAGTAACTGGAACAGATAACAGAAATTTGAGGGGTTTCTGGGAAAGCAAGTGAAATATGAAAACATTTTGTTGTTGTTCATCATACGTCTTTATTGTTCTGAGTGGAGCTGTATCGTGCTGTATTGATGTTATACATGGTTGCTTTCAAATGAACCTGTTGAGTCAGACAAAGTAAACGTTCTTGATCAAGATAAAAAAGCTTCATCTTTCTCAAATGAGCCAATATAGCTGTAAACTTATTCTTGGGGAAGATGAACCTTAAGTTTTGGTGTAAAGAGATCAGCATAGACCTTTATAAATGCACTAGTGTGCTTGTTACACAAGTACCTAAATACTGTAGTCTTATAATTATTTTTTATTTAAATATGCCTCTGCATGTTTTATTCTGAACTATGTTTTAACTTCGAGAACATCAAAAACACTTGCAACAAAAATACTTTAGTGATTTCAATCTTTGATTTCTCTTGAGATCTAGTAAGAACTATAATGTGAAGGATTTCAAGAACATACCACATATACTGCCCATACTATCTGTTTTTCCTAATAGATAATTATTTTTAAAATCCTTCTGTATGTGTTAGTGCTAAAACTTACCTGAATGATTGTATAGTTCTTGGTTCAAAAATTAACATTTTTTTCTTCTTCTTGCAGTAAGCTTGTAATCCTGAGACCAGTTGATGTCTTTGACAATCATCTCGTCTGACCCTGTGGTATATTGTAGTAATTCTTATATAATAGTTTAAATTCTTGAATTCCAAATCCTTCCTGCTTTGTTAGCAGAACAGACTAATTCAGTTTCTCACCTCTCTCTGCCAAAGACTGGAATATCATACTTAGCAAATCTGGCTGGTCTAGTTGATGAACTGGATTTTAACGTTTCCCTATCAGAAAATGAAAGAAAAAGTTTGAAACCTACACTGTTCGAAATTCATTTTTCTGAAAAACATCTGCAGTAAACCTGTTTCCTTTTGACCTCGTGGATAAAGAGTGGGTAGAATAGTCTTTTTCCTCTTTTACACGGTTTTCTTTTTCTGCATTGCAGATGCACATACATTTTTTGATAGTAATTTGATGGGTAAAAATTTTATTTAAAAATCAGATCTTTTAATATCATCTAGCATATACTCTTTGCAAAGAAAAGTAATTGTGTTAGAGTTCCTCCTGACAAGCTGTGAAGATTAGTGGAAATTAGAAATGTTTACAGGCCTCAGAGCTTTGACAGTGCAGATGTTTTTTTCCCAGTTGCTGAAGAACGACTTCTGTTTCTTAAACTAAGTATTCTTTTTAAATGCAAAAGGAAAAGAAACACTGGCTTCTCAAAAATGTTTTTGTGGTAGTCTGCAGCCAGACAGGATATGTCCCATCTCTAAGGCATATGAACTCTTCTATAACCAATAATTTGCTCTCTAGGGAAATGATAAAAGTTTCTTAGGTTTAAAATGTCATAATTTATTCTTTGTCTTGCACAAATTTTGTGCCATAAAGACATTTGTGCCAAAGAGAAAACAAAAGACTTCACAAAAATGTGTGTTGATGATCTGTGCATGTGAAAATCTGTATCCTTTTGCTAAAGTAAGGTGCATGTTGCTAATGCATGTATGGTGTAGCTGAGATCTGCTGAAGGCCAGAAATGCCTTCAGGGTAAAACCCCCCATTTCTATAGAGCTTCCCAGTTCTGCAGAACTCTTCTGCATAAAAGCCAAGAGAAGTGTCCTTTCCATTAAAGTACCTTGTTTTAACATGAAGAAATGTTCCTCCTTTCATTTGCAAGCTGTCCTTTCTCTGCTTAAAAAAAAAAAACGAACACAAAACCAACACACTTCTGATTTCGTGTGTGGTTTTTTTTTCTTTTTTTCTCTCGAGATAAAGCCTTGTATTTTCTCTTTCGGCTGCTAGAGGGCACTATGGCTACACAAGTGAAACACAAAAGCTAGGAAATGCTCCCATTTTAACACTTCAGTGATATTTTTCCTGTTTCAGTTCTCATGCTAATATTTGCATTTCTTGCAAAAACCTGTATACATCTCTACTATGTCAGCAGAAATTCTGTTTGTCTGAACTGAAACAAAGTATCTCTCTGGATTTAGGTACCAATGATAAAACATGACTCCAGGTGTTTAAATCTGAATAAAACAGAAGAATGTTTCTGTGTTGCAAGAGGCATGTATCTGTTGCCTTTTCTGCTCTGGGAGTTGAATTAGGTTTGATAGATTACACTTGAACTTACAGAAAACTTTGAGTAGTTTCATCCTGTTTGTCAAAGCTTTTGTAAGAATTAATCTTCTGAAAATGTGCTCTGGAATAGACAAAGCTAGAACTTTTTGCTGGAAAGTGGAGGTGGAAAGAAATGGCACACAACATTGGGTTTTCATACAAACAACAAAAGAAATCACCAGGCTAACATAGTTTGAATAAATTTCACCACTGCTGCCAGTTATATTTGCTTTATGGTAGACTCATCCTAAATACATCAAATAATTACTACTGTAGCTCCACCAACTGGTGCACTGCAATTACACAAAACAATTTTTCAGCTATGATGTGGGATACTTTCTCATCCTTGTACACTCATTCACTGTCTCTTACTGTCTTGCTTGGGTGCACCAGGAAGCTGCTGGCCCATGCATTGGAACACTGAGATTGCAGTGGAGCAGTTGGAGCTCTGAAAGTGCAATGCCCATGTACACAAATCATACATAGGTGAACACCATGCAGGACATGTATGTGACGTGTTCTGTGTTGTTTTCTGTCCCCTTTCAGTCAATTAGTGCAATGCCAAAAATTGCTGAGGCACCACGGATTTCATTACACTCCTTGTAATTCACAAAATCAGCTTTGAGGAGATTATTATATGCTCTCTTTTTTTCTTGAAGGGGGCTGCTGTATCAACACCTGTGGATAAGCATCACAAAATGCTGCAAGGAGTCAGTATCTTTGAATTCACCTAAAGATGGAAACCGTACCAGAAGTGTGAGAAGAGGAATTCTGGTTGTAAAAATTACTTGGTTTTATTTATCATGATTATTTTTTTGCATTCAGATCTGATGGATTATTAACATTTATCCACTGCTGCTCTCAGAGAGGTATTAGGTAATGTTTAAAATTATACATTCCCTGTGTGGTTCTACCCATTAAATAGGAATTCAAAGAGTATTTTAATACAGTTTTTAATTATATTTTTCTGTCTACTTTCTCTGTGGTAATACTTTGCCTTAGAAAACAGAGAAGAGTGTTTGAATACTATTTATTTATTTGCACTGTCATACAATCTTTTTCATTAGTGCTGTTTTCAAAACTCTCCTATTGGTTGTACCATCCTTCACATATTAGGCAAAAAAAAAAATGTTGTGTAAGGTTAAGTAAAATTAGAATTTTTGTCAAGAACACAAAAATAGAAATATCCAGTAAGCAGCAAGTGAGCAGGCTTAGAAAACTTTCCTGAAGCATGGAATTTTGTAAAGATCTTCAGAAAGGTGGACTTCCTATACCTGAGTAATTGAAATCTTGACCATCTTTCAAACAAATTCTTATACTGATGGCAAACATTACCTGTTCATACTTGAAAACTTTGTTTACATGCATTGTTTTAGTAGCAAAATGGACGTGGAAATGGAATCATAACTACTTATGTACTTAAACACATTTTAAATGGGTTAATCTTTTTATAGAAAGATTAAAAATCTGATTTTGCAGCCACATCCAAGAGTACATAGTATATTCAGTATCTGTGGGGTAGTCTGTCTACTTCTAAAATACTAATTCAATAATTGGTGAATATTTCTTTCCAATATTCAGAAACTTGGACTCTGGTGGTCCTACAGACTACTTCTGTCAGATTTTTTTCCTTGTTTTGTTTTTTGTTGGCTTTGTTGGTGTTTTTCTTTGTTCATTTTTTGTTGTTTGATTTAGTTTCAGGTTGGGGGAGAGGGGGTGCTTGTGGTTTTGTTTGAGGTTTTTTTTCAGTTTTCCAATTTCATCATTTACTTTACAAAACTACCTCTTCTTGCTTAGGATTTGTACTTCTTTATTCCCAGAAGCAACATCCTGTGTATTGTGTATTTAGATGTACTATGTGGTATAGCCAAATTTATCTTTGACAGTATTCTGTTACTGAAGAATGTGAGATTAAAGAGCTAAAAGGAATAGCTGTAGCCTTTATGGTGGGATAAGCAAAGTGTTGGTCACCAGACTTATTGCCTGACCTGAATTACAAAGTAAGTTTTCTATTAGAAATAATGTAAGGATATTGGCAGTACAACAGAATGGTATATAGTGCTTTTTGCTGTCAATATATAATGAAAAATTAAGGAATGTAAGTCATATTAGGCCTTGTTAGGCTTCAATAGGTTAGTGCTCTCCGTATGTGCAGTTTTGTATTGGTGAATTCCCACAATATTGTTTGCATGTCTTGATTAAATTTATATTCTAATAACTTGAATATTAAAATAATTTAAAATATATTTATTTCTTCAGTTTCTGTGTTGAACTGTCTCCAAATGTCATTTCAAGTGAATTTAAAGTGAGTACTGTATCTTTTCTATCCTTGTTTTCTGTAATTCTTTACTAAAAGTACTGAGATCTTTACTGTTAACTGGCTCTTCTCTGCAAATCTGCTGTGTATTGAATTTTTTGAAGACAGTTTACAAGGAAAACGCAGAATAAATATAGAATAAGTTACTGAAATAGGAATCTGAAATAACTAAAAGATTAGCCAGGAGAATTCACTTCACTACCATTTTTAAGGCAGCAGTATATCATGCTACAATACTATCTGTAGATAAGCTTTTGTTAAAGTTTTAAAGTAATTTGAGTAGGTAATTACTAGTGTGTTAGTAGTCTAAGGCAAGATTGATGGCACCTTGATTGGCTGTAGCAGTTACTAAAGTTCACATTTTATGACCTCCTTAAAAATATTAATTTAGAAACTTATGAATTACTCTCTGGAGTCACCCTGAATTAACAAATACTGAGCTAGTTTTTAGCATTTGAATCTTTCTGTGAAATAATTTCTGCCCACTGTTGAGCTTTATAGTGTTTTTCAAGAATTCATTTTCTAGATAAAGCAGCATTAACTCTTTGATGGCCAGAACTAAGTTGTGAAAAATGTTCTCATAAATAGTCTTGTTCCATGACAGCATCAGAGAGGGCCCTGGCTGGTCACTTCTGCCCATCCTCTGTGCTTGACACAGCAGGTATTTGAGTGGTAATGTAGTAATTGAGGAACTGGGCTATGCTTAAAAAATGGGATACTACACATGAATTGCGTCCCTAATCTACCAGATGACTAAAAAGATGTTACTGGTGGGGCATGCTGGGACAGGAGTGAGGAGGTGACATCAGTAGACCTCTTAATCCCATGATTCTGTTCCAAGCCATGCTACATTCACTGAAAAAACCGACAGCACTGTGCTCTCCTTGGTTGCATATGTTTGGCTTCAGCTCTTGGTTTGTTCTCTTCCCCTGATACACAGGAACCATTTAAAAAAAAACCTTTAATGAGCAAAATGTGGAAGCTGAAGTGTTTCCACAGAAGTTCAGAAGAGCAGTTGAGAACAGAAGCCTTACACTTTGCAGAGGACTCAGGACAAGCACAGAACATGCTGTGCTTCAGCCGTGACCCATTAAATTGAAAGCTGCATGGCCCTGCATTTTGAGCTGACTCTCTGGACCTATTTGCATTCTTAATAGCCTCACAGACAGAGACTTTGCTGTAGAATCTCTGGCTCCTTTTGACATATCCCTCAGTGGTTCTGATGGGGGAAAGGCAGTCTCAGATCAGTCAAAGATCACCTCCAGAAGAGGTGAGAAACCTTGAAAGATTTTTGTCTGACTTCTAGGACCTTCATTTAGCTTATTGTGAGAATGGTAGCTTTGTGTCATATGTTAGTGCAGTGCTAATGCAGCAGCAGCAGCAGGGTTTCCTCCTCTACTCACCATTATGCAGCAGAGCCACTGTGCTTGCACTTGGACTTCTAGAACTCAGTTTTGCCAGCAGGGTGAAGGCTAGGTTGGAGCAGGAAGAGACCATTTTCTCTAACGGATCTGTGTAGCAAAGCCAGACCATTGGCAGGGAACAAAGGCAATTCTGATAGCATTTAGGGACCTTAGTCAGAGAACCCAGCAGGTGGGGAGAAAAGAGAGTAAGTGTAGGGATGTACCATGCACTGTAGGACTTGAAATTAGGTTAGATGGTAGAAAGGCTGGCTTTGCTTAAATTTGTTGGGTGTTGGTGAAATAAACTACCAGTATTAAAATTCTTAAGAGAAGGTGCTGAGGCAGATGGAAGCTGAAGTTTCAAGTTCTTGGCCAAACAGTTGTTTATGTGCAGGTTTCCTTTCCTTCAGTCTAGCCTCTCTGCCACGCCTGTGGGTAGCCTAGTTTGTTGCAGACAAGACATGCTGTAAAAGATTTGGGAAATACTACTAAATCCAGAGAATAGGGCCAGGAAATACTGATTCTGCCTAGTATTTTCACAGAGGCTTCCATCTGGAGCTTTAGAGTATCATCCAGGATACCTAGAGAAGCCTAACTTTAGTGATTACTTCTGCATGACTTAGTGATTGCAGAATTCAGTGTTCCTTGTTATGAATTCCTGTGGGGTATGTTGTGCCAACACTCAATTACTGTTTTGAAAGACTACTTTTTCAGTCAATAAGTGTTTGTGTGTTCAAACCTGTTCATCCAAGTTAGGTAGGATAACATTAACAAGTCAGGTAATGGAACTTTCCTGTTTTTTAAGTTGTTTAACCTGTTGGCTGAGTGAACAAATTAGGAGGAGTTATATGAGCAACTTAATGGGCAGATCATAATATCAGATGGGAAATTGCATGATGTTGAGTTGTCATGGAACAAAGGAATCCTCTTTCATTATCATGGCTGCAGTGTAAGGTCTAAACTCTTATGGTTACATTAACAGGAGCTTGTGTCAATTAAACCTTCGAAGTGAACACTTTTGCAGTGCAAAGAATTTCAGTACCTAACTGCTTTCAGATATCTCTCCAGCTGCACGAAGAATTAATGGTCTTGTCGTGACAGTCTTTCTCTGAACTGATTTGTAACTGTTCTGAACCTTAAAAGTGTTAGGAGCCATCCCTAGTTCTTATCTGAGAGAGGGTGTGTATGCTTTGATGTCTGCTTTCTAAAATCAGATAATAAAAACCATTCAAAATGAAAATATTTATATGAAAGGTAGATTGTAATCTTCAGTCTTTATCGGAGTCCAAAAATCTCAATAAAAGTAATTATCTACTTTTATCTCCATGGATCCACATGCAAGTGTCTAAAATATCCCCAAATACCTTGTATATACTGTTACTTGCAAAAATACTCATATCCTTTTGAAGAACTCAGCATTTTGTTTGTTTTCTTCCAAATGTCTGAACAAAGAATGAATAGTCTTCTCTAATCACTCTGTTTAATATTGGTTAGTGGTTATGGGAACAATGTGTTAGGAACTCTCTTCATGAATTTTTAGTTGTATTTTAGATTGATGTGGGTTCCTAGGACCTTCTGAATTATTCTTCCACACCAACAACCAAATGAATGGTGAGAAAAGCCTATGAATGTACTTGTAACACCGATTTCTGCCTCTAGCAACTTGCCTAAAGATCTTGGTGGTAGACTTCCAAAGCCACTTGTGGTGGCTTCCAAATAACTTCATGTTATGCAGTAATGCTGTGGTTTAGTTGCTGCATATCCAGCACTATCACATTTCAGCATGTCTTCATAGCTTTTACTTTTAGTAGAACTCACTAGAGACATAGGTTATTTCAGTGTCTTGTTCCCCGTCTGAATGTTGGTACTCAGCCTCCTGGTCTACATAAATACTAGTAAATTAAACATGGCTGGGACCGTTCTCTGACACTGAGGCCAACTGGCATGGAACAAGTCTCACACACACCGTTAGGTTTCAAAATAGGACAACCATATCCACATTCTCTGCTGGAAATGGTCTCTCTTGAGATAGTTGATCTGTGTTTCTGAGGTGCTGTGGCCTAACAACATAATAGTTGTGGAATCCACGTATGATAAATGCTGGACCTGTTTTTGTTTCACTAATTAAGATGTGTCTGAGTTGTCAAGATTAGTCCAACAGTAGATAATATGATTTGTTTCCACTGGTAGATGAAGGGGCCTTAAAGAAAATCCGTTCTTTTCAAAAGCAGTGAGAATTGTCAACAATATTATGCAAGGAATCCATCCTCTCTAAAGATAAATGCCACTAACTGGAAGAGGAAATGGATACTAAAAAAATAAAAATCTTAGTACTTTATCTAATGGGCAAATAAATGGCAATTAACAATTAAAATTTTGTAGACTGTAATAACTACTGGATTTAATGAAAGGTGTAAAATGCATGGTGGTCCTCTGAGATACAGAGTTAGACAAAAACTTATTAAAGAAAATGAATAGTAATCTTCAAGCTGAAATTCACGTAGATGATTTTATTCGAACTTTCCTGTCATTAGTAAGGTCTGAAGGTCTCTTGAACAATCTCTGAGTATTACCAACAGTCTTGAAAATTAACCTAGCAATAATGCAGTGGTGTAGTTGAAAGGGCAAGCTGTGATACTTTTCTGGTGTGCATTCCTCTAGAATTTCAGTTTCCTATAAACTGGCAAAGGGGGAGCTCTACACAGATAATTCATCCTTTAGCCCTTCATGTGTAAGTGTGCTTTTAGCACAGTGCATCACTTTAAGTATTATACCTTCTGCAGTAGGATAGAATTCTCTGACCTGATAATTTCTGCTGCCAAATTACTTGCAAGTACATTGTGTAAATATTTTCTGTGCCTATGCATGTATTTCATCAGCCATGCTCCTATCTGTCAAAGTAGATTGAATGATTTAATTGCTAATCAGTTTTCCAGGTCTCCCATGCAAGCACAAAAACATCACAGTGAGTTGTGGAGTTACAAGGTTGGTGTATAAGCTATTATTAGAGATACCTATTAGAGTTTTCCCAAGTTCCTTGTTGCAGTAGGCAATGTTGGATTTAGCTAGATTATAAGTATGGTTATTTACTAGCAGAAGCTCGTGTTTTTCTCTCCTCTATTTTTACATTTGAGAATAAAATACAATTTATATTCTGGGCATCATCTTGTGGAAGTTCTAAATCACTTCATGAGGCTTTCAGCATGGGTTATGTCATTTATCCATCAGCACTCAGTCCATTTAATCCAGACCTCTCAGCTGTACAGACCTAGCTCCTGTTGTGAGTGATCGGCCTGCTTGAGTGCTCCCAGCTTCTCCTGTCACATCACATTTGCATAAAAGAGGACGGATAACCAAATTTGAGCACACAAATGAAAATGCTAAGCGCTGAACCTGTCACAGTTGTTGTTCAACTAATTGTGAAAAATTTGATTTGCTGGCTTTTCACTGTTTATCATGTGGACCCCCTTCTCAAATTTGCCTTGGCTTCTGCTTCTGTACACGTAGCTTTTAAACTCTCTACACAAGCAGCCCACCCTGGGGATTACTTACCTCTCCTACCAGCTTTTAATGTTGGCTCATCTACTTGACTAAATTAGGCCACCATGGCAAACAAACACATAATTAAAAACCTGGGAAAGACAACTGCAGTTGCACTTCTTAAATTGATTTTGCAGTCTATTACTGGTATATGCCTTTGCATTTTGCCATTTTTATCTTGTCCTTCTGTAAACCCAGAAAATGTCTTTGCTTTTGATTATATATAAGAGGGAGATATACTATTTCAAAATGTAAGCTAATATTTTCTCCTGAAATGAAAATAATAAATAAAAACACATTCTTATTTCTGAGTATTTAGTGGCAGCTTATTACAGAGGTGCTGTATTCATTTGAAATTAAGACTCGTTTTTGAACTGGCATTGAAAGATTGTGGATGAAGTATTGTTCAAATTATTGTGATTTTTCAAAATTCCAGGGTTTGACTTTGCTTTCCAAATGTACCTACAACTGCTGTTGTATTTCTAATTTAGAATATTTTCTCTTTACATAGCTGTAAATGCTTTTTATGATTTATACCAAGAAATCAACAATTAAAACCGTTGAATATCATGTTGCTTTTTTGTGAGGGGCAAGGAGGTTCAGTCAAACAATTATCTATGAAAAACCAATAGAATCATCTACTAATCCAAATCATCCATTCCTTTGGTATTATCATTTTTTGGTTATACTCTGAATGTCCATAAATCTATCTAGACCATTGAGGGCTTCTAAAAACAACTTGATAAGAAAACCTTGTATTTAGATGTATAACAAAAATCAGTATTTTTCTAGTTCTAAAATATAAAAATAATTGTTTTCAAATGGAAAAAAGTATTCATCATCAGCTATGGCTAAAATATTGTTGAAAAATAATTTTGGAATTATTTTTTTAGAATCCTTTTAAATTTCATTTTATTGTCTGTGAAGGGGTAGAAGTTCCTAAAGTGACTTTCATGTTAAGTGAAGTTCACTGAAAACTGTTGTAGTAGTAGGATGTAATCTGTTTTGTAAACTGATCAAGGATGTATCTTAAAACTGTAGGATATTTCCAACTCTCTCTGGAGAGAGACCCCAAAACAAACAAAAACCAACCACCCAGTACCCCCACCCCCCCACCCCTATTTTATTTTCATTTATGTAAGAAATGAAAAGAAGTTTCATTTATGTAATTTATAGCCTAAACTGACTTTCATCCAGGTTATCTGTGGTTAGGTGTCCTTTGTTTTAAATGGCTTTTCTCCCTTCATGATGTTTACTTCCCTGGTATGTTTGTCAAAAGCTGTCACATTGTAGTAGCCTTCATTTCACAAGGCTAAATGGACTGAGCTCTTAAAGGCCTTTGACAAAGCCTGGTATATTTAACTGCAGCAATATCAGATTGTATCATTCACAAATCAGTATTTTGGAGAACACCGTCTTCTCATTTTTGAGACTGAATTCTACTGTAATTAAAAATGCACCTGGAGAAAATATCTTGAGCTGTACTCTGTGCTTCTACATTTGGCTTGTGATCTCTAGAATATTATCAGTTTCTTTTTTCTCATCCTTCCTTCGCATCATACTACTTTATCTCCTTCCTCATTAACAGCTTCTTAATGTTGATCTCCTTTTCCGCCCTCTTTCTCAAGTTTGCCAGTGAGTTACACTAAACACGTAAATCATATTTGCAAAATAAAATGTTTGGAAAAGAGGGATACAGATGTTTTGAAGAGTCTATTCATTAGCATATCAAGCCCACAGCATCAAACTGAGGAGCAGCAAAAATTCAAGAAATTAAGTTAATTAACAAAAACCTTCATTCTGTATTTGAAAAACTGCAACTGTCCTACCAATAGATTTGATTTTGAAAATCAGTGAAGTAGCAGCTCCTGCTCCAGAACAAAAAGATCACTTGCGAATTTCAAAAATGTTGTTATATCTTTTAAGTTACTCTGAGTAACCTTCAACAAGATATTCCAGAGTGAATCTAGTATTCCTCCCAGTTTCTCCCATTTACAGAATACATCTCAATAGCTGAAATAGCCTGAGATATCTTTGTGACCAAAGAGGCAGAAGATTTTTCTATTCAAGGAAGTAGGTGGTGTTTTCAAAATCGACTATTTTATTACAAAGAGAAGAATAAAAATTCAACAGCAGGTCTCTTGTTTATTGCTAAACTGTTATCTCATCTTACCATGCAATGATTCGATCTAAAAATCCCATAGATATGTTAACACAGGTAGAACTGAATTAAATATCTGGGCTTGTACACCATATCGGTCTTAGAAAAAAAATTATGTTTATGGATAAGATTATTTTATCAGATTTTAACCAGAAAACAATACAAAATAACTGACTTAACAACTTGAAGAATTAATATTTTATCGTTAAATCCTGGAATTTTTGCATTCATTAAAAAAATAAGCCTTATCCTTTGTTTTACCTCCTTTAGCGTTTGCCTGAACTTAGTTATGTGTATTGTTATATTTATTTAGAAGTAGTGTGAGAAACAGAGAATGGAAGGGAGCAAATTAAATAGCTAGAAAACAAAATATCAGGTCTGAGAGTGAGTTTTGCGGTCAAAATACCTGTAAGAGTCTGGCTTAAGGACAGTTTCTGAAAAGGGAAGTTAAGTTCTGAACTTTCTTCATTAATTTAATCTGTTTCCTAAGTGAATGGGAATACTCAAGTCTCTAAACTTAGTTCTTGATATAGCTGTCCGATCTATAATTTCAGAAACTAATTTGCAGAATTTCTTTAAGTTCTATATGCATTGATATCCTTATCCATAAAATGTTTTGCTAGGCAAGTAAGAGAAATTGAAAGAGTGAAGGCAAAAAATGCATTTAAAATTCTGAACAAGTACTAGTGAAAAATGTTTTGCCAGATTCCCTCAGATGTAATAAAATGTGCACTTTTCATTTATTCTTTTACTAGATATCTATTGATGTTTGATTAAAAACAGTCTCCCCTACTTCTGTAAGTACCTTTATGTAATTTATGGGGATTTTCTCATTTTCCCATGTCTGCCTGGGTAAATAAAGGTTTCTCCTTGCTCAGTCTCTTAGGTTGGATTTTAGAATAAACAACTTTATTTTAACTTGATTTTTGTTTTGCTTTAGATTGCAAGTTACTTCATCAGCATGTAGGAGAGACAACTTTCCCTATATATTTTATTATATGAGGATGACCTCGTTCCCATGAGCTTAGCTGTTGACTATAGCTAAATGCAAAAGAATAAGCACACACAGACATGATTAGCAGGTTACACATACACAACTCTGTGGTCTGGGGTACATATAAGGAAAGACATATATTAAATTACCTGTTCTTTTTACATAAAAAAAGTAAACTTATTTACCCTATGGGTAAAATGTGTGTTGGCCTACTGCATTACAGTATAAGCATGAACAAGGTTACTTTTTCCCCCTTTCTGCTAAATAATAAGGCAACTCATGCTGAGGGTGCACTTAAACTAGACCTATAACTCTTGGAAATTCATAGATCGTAAGGCCAAATGGGACCATTATGATCATCTTGCCTGACCTCCTCTATAGCACAAGCCATAGGGTTTCGACAACATAACAGTATTTGTAATTTCATATCCATTAGAGTGCTATTTATAGGATATATATTGTATTGAAATGGCAGAATATTCATTGCTCTGAAATTCTGCTGGATAATTTTACTACTGCACTGTTTTCTACAGGGTTCTTTGTTGGTACATATTAATAACAAAAAAAGTCATACAAAATTTCAAGCAATTTGCTAAAAATGTGACCTCATCCAATAAGTGAATTGCTTGTGACAACAGCTGCAAAACCATATATTTAATGTAAAAATAAAGATGAAATAAAAGAATCCAAACCATTTATTAATTGCCAAGTATTGTAGAATCTGAAGTCTAATTAAGAAAAGAAAAATAATGACCTACTGGTCCATTGCACAAATTGGTGTATTTTAGTAGAAATAGAGAAAACTAAGCCTAAATCTGTATAGACCTTTCTCAAGGCCTCTTTTGTCCTTTGTTGAAGGTCTTTCTTCTTTGGATTAATACCAAGAATTGTGGTGCATAATTTTCATTTTCATGGAACCCCTTCTATAAAATGTCTGTTATAAATGAAATCTGATTTTAAATGGTGAGTAGGGCAGAAGTAGGCACTGGACTGTTACAAATGTAAAGCAAAAGGAACTAAATTCCCTGCCTTGATTTGTAAAACTGTCATTATTAGCTCGTTTCCTATCTGAAAATGAGAAAATGTTTTCTGCCTTTTCTATAGAAGTCAGTTATGAAATGTACTACACTGAGCAGTCCTAGAGGTCCTAAACAAACCAAACCAGCTTCATTGCTCAAATCTTTGAAGCAGAGAATAGGCCTTATTTTTAAGATAAGAATCCAAATATCTCTCAGACTTGTGTTTGCTGCTGAGAAAAGAGTAATGAAAGAGCAATCAGCATTCCTACTGATCATTGGTTAAAATTATTTAACCAATCTTTTAGCAAAGTAGTAAAGGCTCTTGAAGTAATGATATCAATTTGTTAAATGCTAAGAATGATGAGATAAAACAACATGGATGTTATTGGTCAAAGATGTTTATCTGTGTGTATTAAAGGATTTTAAACATTATCTTATAGAAAAGCCTATGTTATTCAGATCAGTCCCTTCCCCTCCCAGTCTTCTCTAAAATTACACCAATTCAAAGGCATACAAACAAGTATGCCATAGAATACCAGGTAGATTACTAAATATATCACTTAACAGAAACCTTCAGAAATTCAGTAAAATAATCAGTAAAATACTAGTTAAATAACGAGATTTTATAAAATCTGAAATGCTTTGTTCAAAGAGTCTCCTTACTATGCAGGAGCTTTGAAAAACTCTTGTGACAAGTGCAGAAAGGCTGTGTCTCAAGGTTTATATTTTGATCTGTTCACTAGTAAATTCTCCAAAAGCATAGATAATGGCATCATTTAGCTCACAAAGGTTAGTTTAAAAGCAATTTTAAAAGATATTTCAATGAACGGAAAGAGAGAAGGGATGAAGAGACCAATTAACCAATTTTTCTTGGCCTTTCTCTCACGCTCAGACACATTCTGTACAAACTCCTGTTTTGATGTATTATTTTAATTAATCCCAGTCTTTTGATTTCTACAAAAAAGAAGGTTAGCAAATGTAACAATGCTCGAGAGTTTCTTTATCGTAAAAGACACATAATTTCAAGCATTTAATAAGGTAGATTTATTCTGGGTAGTTTAGTTTGCACATTCACTCAAACAGCCCTCCCCAAAGACAACATTAAAAATGTGATTAGTTAGCTGCCATCAATAACACAAAATAGGAAAACACTCTCTGAAGGGACAGCTTTGTGGAGGGCACTGCACAGTGTGTAGTAAAAATATATGGCCTAATAAGTTTACATTTGCAGGCTCATTTGTTAAAACTCTTGAATTTCTAATTTGTGTCGGAAAGATAAATGGATGGGGCCTCAGTAAAGTGTGAGATTAATACTGATGGATGGGGATTCAGATTTTTGCTAGCCTCTTACTTCTGTACAACCCAGTAGGCAGTTTATGGGGAAAACCAAATGTAAATAAAAAAAGAGGACATTATTTACCTTGGTCAAGGCCAATTACCAGTTATATTGTTCTTTTCAACTTTATTGTTTGGATGTAAATTATCCTTATCTAATTATTGTTTAATGCATTTTGGTAATCAAGCTCTTACAAAGTGTAATTAGATGCTAAAAAGGACAGGCACCCCATTGTTACTTTGAAACACTGCAAATAGTCAAATGGTAGAAATGGAGGCCTCTGGGACCTTTCAGGGTGTAAGGTGGAAGAATAATAATAAAACATATTATATAATAAATAATTGCTTTATACCTGAGTCAAAATGCTCACATAAAATTAAAATGAACTGAGGTTAATATGAATAATAAAATAGGTGGGATCTGTGTATGCTGCACACAGCTGATTTCAACAGCTTTCCTTCCACGTACGGTGCCACCATCGTGTGCGAAGAGACAGACACCAGAAGTGGCAGAGGAATTTCTGTCTGGCTGAAGATATCCCTGAACTTGGAGGAGCTTTACCAACAGAGAGAAAGAAGTTCTTCTATTCTACAAAGTAAGTTGACAGATAACCTTTTCAAAATCAAATACTTAGATATGGCAGAAGGGCATGCATTAGTAAAGGGATAAATGAAAAGGAACCCTAAAACATGAACAAAACAAAGGTCACTGCTGCTATGCTCCTGTATGTGTAGCATCTTTAAATCAAAGTTAATCCAGAAATCTTCAATATTTGTAAAATGTGTCCAAATGTCAATAGAAGTTCATAGGGGTTTCCAGATCTGAGGTCTCCAAAAAGAAACAAATTCAGGAGCCCAGCTCTGACCAGGGATGAGGCTGGAATGTATTCCCAGTAGGCAGATACACAAATACGCGTGTACAGTACATGTGTATAAATAAACATATCTGTCCTACTGCATGGATCAACGCAGGCAGACACTCATGAACACAAATGGCACTTGTGGTTTCATCCTGTTCCCTGGCTGATCAAGATGAAGGCTTGCTTTTGGGAAAAATACAGATATGTATGTAACATTGATATGGCAATAAATTGCCCCTGGATCCTCTTTTCTCTGGGTGTCTCGTACACTCACACTCTCAGCCAACCCACAAGATCTGTACAGCAGTTGGATAGGACTCTTGTGGTGATTCCAGTAGCCAGCTTTTCCAATGGTCTTATCCTTAGATATCCCCTGGCTCCTGGGCCACTTTGCCTACTCACCAGCTAGTTCCTACCCTGACATCCCACAGCAGGTCCTGTGAAATCCCAAACCACTCTTCTTTGCATCCCATAGCATGCCCCATGTCCCTAGGAAGTGATCTCCCTCAGTCCAGAAAGTGTTCTGGAGATCTGCTTCCCTTGACTTGGGGCCGCCATCTCTTCTGTGATGGGGGTGGAGGTTGCTAGCTAGGGCTTTAGTTTGGCTACCCCAGTTGCCGTTGCTCATATGTGCATTTTAGTGCCTGCAGAGATGATATTTTCATCACATAACTTAGCACAGACTCATACCTTGATAAGCCATATACTTAAGGAATTTGAACAGGCATTTTTAAGGAAGCAGGCAGACATAGAGACAGGACTTATAGGTAAAAAGCTATGTCTCTCCCCCCCCAAAAAAAGGAGATAAAGGATCAAAATTGTCTTACAACCAACTTAAAATGTTGTAATCAGAAAAGTGGTTTATATTTTTTTTTTTTCTTTTCTGAGGTGTAATGGAATAGATGTTTTCTTGATCTATACTCTTCCTCCAATGCCTCCCAATGCACTGGAGGGGTATTTGATGGAGTACAGGGTGCTATGCTGTAAAAACCATGACACATTCTTAGCAGTAAAACTGGGGCATACTTCAAAGGTGCTCAGAGGCTGGCTGAGCATGGACCTGCTGGTGGAAGGTGATTCCCTTTGCATCACTTGTATTGTGATTTTTTTCTTTCACTTATTAAACCATCTTTATTTAGA
The DNA here is from genome assembly GCF_029582105.1 of Oenanthe melanoleuca. NCBI lineage: Eukaryota > Metazoa > Chordata > Aves > Passeriformes > Muscicapidae > Oenanthe > Oenanthe melanoleuca. The sequence continues at coordinate 66,344,819 of NC_079333.1, read as the reverse complement.
CCCATGGTTGTCCTCTAGTTTTTGCTTTCCCAATTCTCTCCTCCACCCCTCTGCAGCACAAGTGAGTGAGCAGCTGGTGGATGCTTAGTTGCACCACAGTAGATATGGCACATGCAGTGTCTGTGTGTGTGTGTGTATATATATATATGTATAATGTATGATATACTGCCAAAATAAAGATAAAACTGAAGAATATATCATAATGGACATATGTAAGTAGCTCCTAGTTTTGTTTTTTTTTAAAGATGAGGCAATGACTTAACATATTCTACATAAACAGAAAGCTCTTCAAACTGGGGGGGGTAAATTTTAACAAGGATAATTTAGACAATAATTCACTATTATATGGCATTCTTAAATTAAGATTAGATATCTTCTTAAGAACAAGGCTGAGCCATTTCCCTGTTGAGTGAATGTCTGTGTCCATGCTTCTCTCTTGCATGCAGGCATTTTCAGCTCCAGAGCCTGCAGCGTTGGAACAACCTGCCTCACTGCCTGATTTGTATTGAGAACATAAAAGGGCACAATGCATCCTCTTCCTGCAACTCTTTCCTAAGTGCTGTGCTCTAATTCAACCATGAATTAGTATACATGATGCAGACACTGCTGACTGAAATTCTACAGCTGGTGTTAATATAGAGGTCAGAATAGATATGCTCATACCGCTCCTTACTAGCTTTGCAAACTCCAAATTTGTTAAAATGGGTACTTAGGTCTCATACACAAATAATAACTGAAGAAAATTGATGGCTGTTATTACTATGCAAGTTTAGCTCAAGTTTCTCTATTACTCATGCATTGATATGAGTGCATGTTTATTTGAAAAGTTCACACAATAATCATAGTACTAATGCCAGAACAGCCCTTTTGCTGTGAATAAAAATATTGCCTTATTTGTAACTGGTTGCAGCTCTACATTCTGTCTAGATAAAGAATTTGTTTGTATAGAGAAACTCAAGGCCTGAAATTTGACTTTCATCACTGGAAGCAATTACAGTATCAGTGCAGTCCTTGCACGTAATCCCTCATTTAGTAATTTAATTAAAAACAAGTAGTACCATGAGCACCAGAACTAATGAAGCTTAGTTTCCAATAGAACTGTGTCACATGGTTGATTGACTTTTAGCTGAGCTATGAGGAAGCTTCTGTGTGAGTCCCTCTTCTGTTTCCATAATTCAGGAAAATTTCCTTTTTCTAGTTCAACAGCATTAAACTTTTTGCATGCCTATTGCTCCTGACATAAATCAGCATTGCAGGAAGGAAACAAGTTTGGCTGGGGCAGCTATAGCAAGAAAGATATTCTCAGAACTAAGCACACAAAACCCAACCAACCACTGCTTCAAGTATAGCAAGCTTGCTTCCTTCTTGCAATTCTGAACCATGGGTTCTGTACAGCGTAAGCCTGGGAAGAAAACCAGTAACGGAGTAATTAAAAAAATTCCATTTAGAAATAACAATTTCTACAGAGCCCATATGCTGGGCTGCATATTCGCAGAGTTCAGTAGTTCCCCAGCACTTGTGTACACAACTGGTGAGCATACTTGCCTTATTTGTAAGGTTCTCTGGCTGCAGAAGCCCAGCTCTTTTAGAGGACTCAAACATGGCTCCAGGAAACTTGGTTTAGGCTCCTGCTTTAAAAATGTATTACAAGGCAAAGCTTCAAACTTATGTTAGAAATGTAACACAAAAGAAATTGGCCTGCTGAAATGAGTCCAGAAAAGGCTGCTAAGTTGATCAGAAGGCTGGAGCACCTCACCTATGAAGACTGGCTGAGAGAGCTGGGGCTTTTTAGCCTGGAGAAGAGAGGTCTCCAGGGAGACCTTGGAGCTCATTCCAGTACCTGAATGTGGCTTACAAGAAGGCTGGAGAGGGTCTTTTCAAAAGGACGTGTAGTGTCAGGACAAGAGGGAATAGAAAGTAAAAGAGAGAGGGTTTAGATTAGATATTGGGAAGAAATGCTTTACTCTGAGGGTGATGAGACACTAAAATAAGTTTTCCAGAGAACCTGCGGATGCCCCATCCCTGGAGGTGTTCAAGGCCAGGTTGGATGGGGCTTGGAGCAGTCTGGTCTGGTAGAGGATGTCCCTGCCCATGTCAAGGGGATTGAACTAGATGAACTTTAGAATCCCTTCCAACTCAAAACTTTTTATGATTTTATGATTCTAAATGTGAGATCATGGCTGTATGCCCAAAAGTTAAAGCAACAAAAGGGTCAGGAGGGGGCAGGAGGTACAATGACCCTGGCTTTACTGCACACCCGAATGAATGTTAGCTAAAAAGTGTGTATTCCTCTCAAAAGTTAAACCAATTGAGTAGCAGAAGTGGAACTGGCTGGTAACATTGTTTGTCATAAATCTTATGCAGAATAGGTATAAGTTCTGTTGTGAATCCATGTGCAGTTGCTTTCAACTCTTCTCCAAGCAGATGACAGTGCTATGTATGTTCACCACCTTTGCAGCTCAGATGGATCACTTTGTTTGACATTTCAAAGACTAAAAATGATCTAAAAAATAAACACACTGCAATAATTTTGAAGGCTGATCAGCCTTTTAATGTGGTGTCAGTTAGTTGACTGTTATTTTGTAAATTAGGCAGCGATTTGATTCTTTATCAATTTTTAGTGGTGTTTAACATCCCCTAACTCATGAAGAAGGCAGTACTGGTAGCCTGAAATGTAAGAAGCTTTAATCTACTTGAGAAACAATGACAAGTCTTTTAAAAATTTGGGATGACTTAAGAACTCATGAAAGAGATGCTAACACAGATACCATGCCAGGGTGCCTTGTGAGCTTCCAGGCAGTGCTATGACAAGTCCCCTCCATCTGCCAGCAGGAGTTTTAGTAAGGGGTATCTGCTTGAGCAGTGACTCTTGTTGAAAAAGGGGGAATTCAAACCCAAAGAGGTGATACAGACACAGAATTCCCCTGGTTTTGGGACTTGTTTCATGTCTCCAGCAATGGAAAGTACACTCCCAAAAACACTTAACAGAGAACTGGCATCGGTTGTTTCAGTAGAGGGAAACTCCTTAAGCCTCAGTTTTGAGGAAAAAGTATAGTTTTATTAATGCGAGTCAGCCAATGTTACTGGTAACCAGAACTGATCAGCTTTTGTTTCATTGGGTTGAGGTTTTTTGGGTTTTTTTGAGGTTTTACACATGCCATAGATTTTTCAGAGGATTTTTTATTTTATTTTTGAGGTGTTCCAGATCCTGACACAAGAACATAAGAGGCATCATTCTCTAGTATGTATCTACAGAAAGGAATTTTTGCCTAGAAGAGGTGTCTGGATCATAGAATCATCAGATATTCTGAGTAGAAAGGATCTACAAGGATCACCAAGTCCAGCTCCCAAGCCATGCAAACGACCACCCCAAGAATCACACCATGTGCCTGAAAACATTGTTTAAACACTTCTGGAACTCTGTCAGGTTCATGCTCTGACCATTTTCTTGAGAAGTTATTTTAGAACCCAACCACTCTCTGGGTAAGGAATCTTTTCCTGACAGCCAGCCTAAACCTCCCCTGACAGCTTCAGGCCATTCCCTTGAGTCCTGTCACTGGTTACCACAGAGATGAGATCAGTGCTGCCCCACCCTTTCCCCTCATGAGGAAGTTGTAATTGCAATGAGGTCTCCCCTCGCCTTGTTTTCACCAGGCTGAACAGAGCAAGTGACCTCAGCTGCTCCTCATATGGCTTCCCCTCTAGGCCCTTCATCATATCTGTAGCCTTCCTTTGGATGCCATTGCTAAACATGATAAGATATTGTAAAAACTTCTGCAGAAGATCTTTGCTCACAGAGATACTGAATGCTTCAGTCAAGGCTACCCTTGAAATTATATGGTTTACTTGTAAGTGATTTTGTCAGAAACGAAAACAACTTCATTAATATTTTTCAGCACAATACATTAACACTTAAATTGCTGTCCAGGTATTTTTTATTCCAGTCTTGCTTTCATGGAGGTAAAAAGTGTGGTTTGGATTAATTTAATTTACCGTTAAATTTGTCATTTAAATTACTTGACCATGAGAGACCAGAAGTTCTGTGTGTGGCAGACAGATCTGTGGGAGTGTAGAAACAATTTGAGCAGCCTGGATTGACTATTACTTGAAAGAGAAAAGGTGGATCTGATATCTGAAGTGGACAAGCAAATAGAGTATGGATTTGATTAGAAATAAAATGCTGTCTTCTCTGTATGTAAGTTATAGGTGATGATGTGGTTGGTTAACCTCCAGTAAAATTATTAACACCAGCTATCACCAAGTGAGCTCAGTTTTTCTAAAAAAGCAAGTTGACAATCCTACTTATTTTTACAATATATTCAAAAAAAATAGGGAATTTAAGCTCTCTATACTTTTGCCATCAAAATGGCTTCATAACCTGTCTTTCAGCCTTTGAGCTCTACCTTAAGACAGACAATTTTGTCTTGTGTGAATTCTTGCCATATCAGGTAAGATAGGCAGTCTGGCTGAAGAAGTCAGCTGCACCAAAACAGGTTTTCTGAACCCCAAACCTCACAGGTATTTGATGGAGACATAGGTGCATTTAGGACAAAAATTCTGGCCTCTCTTACACCTGTGTGAACCCAGAGCAAATGTAATGACATCCATCAGGGATAAGGCAGCAATGCCATACAGGTAAGGACTCTTCTGGATTGCAGTGCTTGGACAATGGCTTGCTTATTGTGTGTACAGATCCTAAAAGTGATAGCTAATAGTTTCAAATGTACTCTCTCTTTAAAATGGTGAAATAATTACCTGTGGGTAGTGACTATTAGGAAGTATATGAGCAGCAAATAATTTACTGCTGGCATTATCTAATAATTATCTCTAGATGAAATTGCAAGACTGCAGTGGGTTTAGAGCCCATTTGTGACCCATAAAATATGGGTTAAAACCTCACATTCCACCACTTGCTTTTGCAATTATTACTGCAAATAGTGGGAAAGTACAAAGCAATCACCAGTAGAAGAGATCTTTTAACTACTATCATTTCTGAAACTATTAAAAAAGATAGAACTTACCCAAAAAACTTGATGGCTGATCTCATTATGTTCACCAGTGAGACAACATAAATGTAACATGTAGTATTAGTTTAGATAACTTTCCATATTAATCTTCTTCTAAGTGAACATATAATTTTTCTGTCATAAGAGACAATTAGACAGTCTAAGCCTACATTAAGAATGGAAATTAAGTGTGTAAAGCAAGGTCCAGAAGCATATCAGGCCAGTTATGTGGGAAATTAGAGAGCTTCAGCCATGTCATAAAGTAAGTTTTTCTCATAATAAATGTACAGGAGAGATGACAATAGTTTCTTCTATTGATTACAGCAACAATAAGAAAGGTTTCCCGCATGAAAAATGGGGTCAAAGCCCCTGAAGGAGCAGTTTTAATGTAGAGTTTGTCAAATTTGTGACAGAGACAATAGGTTCTAGCCAGTCATCATCAGTAGTATTGAATGGAGTTCTAAATTTTTGTAATGAAAATAAAACCTACAGTCAGGGAATATTATGCAAGGGAAACCTTATCACTAGCTGTGCCTCACACAAGGGATATTCATGCTCTTGGAAAGCTCACACAATGTAAAATTTAGAGAATGTAGCTTGGGACTCAAGATACAATCAAGAAAAATTTAGGAGCCTAGTTCTGAGGCTAATTTTCATTTTATTAGATCAGATTCAACAAGCTACATCTCAGGTCCAAAGACAACTTTAAATGCAAAATAGGCTGCAGGCAAAGCATGAGAGAGAGATGTCTGAAATGTTGAAGAGGATGTCTAAATATACAAGTGAAAGGCTTTAACCTTAGAGGCATGTTGACTTCAACCAGAAATAACCTTATAAACTCTGATGACTGGAAGCAAAAAGTTATTTCAGAACTATCTGTGTAAAAAACCAATCCAAATCCAGTTGAAACCAAAACAAATCGCTGTGCTCTGGCCCCCAGCAGAGTGAAAATAAATGAGCTGGTTTATGGCAGATGTCTGCCCTTTCATGGAATCTGCATTCCTCTCCCCTCGCTGTGCTGCATCCCTATCACTGAGTGGCACTGTGTTAAAGGAGATCCACAGGCACACCACAAGGATGTGCTTGCAAAGCCCCATAATCCAAAATGGTTACATGCCAAGGTTGACTTCCTCTGACTCCACTGAAAAACACTGACCTACTGATGTAAGAAAAAGTTTCCTGTGTCTCCCTTCTTGAGATTCAAAAGTATTTGGAAGAAACTGGCTATGAAGCACAGTGACTTCACAAATGAATTCATGTTTCTTTCTTTTCTTTCACATGAAATTTTGGAAGAGGTATTACTGGAAAGTACTGAAACAGTAGAAGCATTGAAATTACTTCTTGGAAATAACTGTAGCTCATATTGACCTCACTGGGAACATATTTCATGATGGCATCCCAAGCTACTCAGGTAGGATGAGCCAGGCAGATTCAGCAAGGACCAACATAATCTGTGTAGCAGTGGCTTCTGCAGAAGAATCTTGGGCCAGCCCATAGAAGAAACTATCTCCTGCACACTCTGAAGAAAACCTGTCTTTGGCACACAGCCACTGTTTCACTGGTGAAGTGTATAGAGATAGGTACAAGCTGACTTATACATTATGAATGTGGATTTTTTTTTTCTGAACCTGACTCTATTAACCTGACTCTATCTATTAACAAAGGAGCCCAGTTCTAATTGAGATATTTTTGAGTTTTCCACAATTTCTTATTTGATCATTATTCCTACATTTTTTCTTAAACCTCTTTGGTTTGGGCCGGAGCTCAAAGGAAAGGCACTTTTGTTATACAGTTCAGTACAAGAAAGTTTGACAGAGTAACACCCATCTGTAGCACTAGATATCAGAAACAGTGAATACAGTCTTCAACAAGGAATTTTGCCAGGCAGCAAGAAAGAAGGAAGCAGAAAGGAGGAGGAAGGAATTGGATTCCCATAGTTTTGTCTGAGCCATGGATGAATCATGAGCAGGAATCTCAGGCATGTCATCTGCAATGTGCTTTACAAAGATCCATGTTGGGATAGACCTGTCCAAAACACATTACAGTAGATGCTGTCTCTAGTGTCATCAATCACTCATTATTCTTAAGAACATAAAAGGATTGATATTACCTACTTCAACTCCATCAAAAGAGAGTGAGATGAGGTCAGGTATCCTGTATCTCTGACACTGTGGTGATGAGTGCTATGAAAACACAGTATCACTGTCCATGCATCATGGTCCTTGTCCTCAAAAGAATTTCTGGTGCCTTGTGCTTTAAAAATTACTTCCTAGGGGCAATTTGCTAGGATTTTTGAACTTTTCTATCCATAGATTCAATAAGATAGGGAAAACTCCCAGTTAAGCTTTGTGAATAAAACATAAATGTTTAAAAGCAACACAACCCAAGCACTGCTGAAACCTGAAACAATGCAACACAAGAGAAAACTGATGCTCTCTCTTAGCAAGTGAAAGTGACACTTGACTAAGCATGTTTTCATTGGGGAGAGAAGGAGGAGGAACTGATCCTGACATGTATAACAGGGGCTTAATAGTTAGCTATTCCACCCTCATCTCCTCCAATGCTTTTTTGTCTTTCCCTGTCCAATCTAGCTCTCACAGGAAGAATGTGTTCTAGGATCTCCCTAACAGTTTCAGCTGTTCTTGCAGCTATCAGGTACACATTCCCACAGATTGCTGTTTATCTCCACACTCACCTTGGGGAAGGGAAACGGGGAAAATCCTTTCCCCAGAAATGAAGCTGTCTTTTCCATCTGATTGAGAGGATATTGGAAGGCTGCATCATCCACCTCTCTGACAGAAAGGCATCCTGATCTCCCAGAGACTCTAAGTGCCACAGCTTGGAATGGGAGAGAGAAAATATTGTCTAGAAACCTGCATCCATAGATAAGATTGTTTTCCTTTTTTTTCTTTTTTTTTTCAGTAAGGGAGGGTTTGGGGTCTGTGTTTTATCCGATTTACATTTAATTTTTACACTGGAGTTTTGGAATGGGCTGAGAATACAAAGTTGGCAATATTAAGGTAGTCTTGCAAATACTTTGGAGCAAAAATTGTATCAAAATAATAAAATATCTAGTTAATTTCCAAAACCATTTATTACAGTCTTATTGCTACTTTTCAAACAGCTAGAACTCTCAGACTTTCAAATCAACAAACATAATTGTTTCCTTTGGAATGAAATACTGTAATTCATCTGGTTTCCCAAGGATATGAAACTCACACGATTGTGCTCTGTCATCATTTGTGTATGTACACATTGTCAGGCATGTATGCATACCTATCTGCACTCCTCATGATAATAATTGCAAATATGTTACCCAATTTTAATACTTTTTCATAAGTTGCTACATTTTTACAAGTGTTGTAAAATGAAGTGGTTACAGAAATCATAGGAGTTATATTCCTTCCCCAGAGGAGTGAAAGGCTACAATGCAAGTACTGTCACTACAGGTAATTCACACAGGAACTGAGCCTAAAGATGTAAATTCTTAACGAATGAGATATAATTTCCTCTACTGGTTTTGAAACGACAAGAAAAGCAACTGATAACTTCTTTGAGAAACAAGTCTCTGCTACAAGGTAATCTTGAGACCATTTTACATAGCCATCTTTCCCATCCAGAACCCTGAATGGCACTTGGGTTTGGCTTCGTTTTGGAACTAGTAACACATCCTTTAACACAGGACAATAAAAATCCCATCAATAATCCTGAAGGGTTCACTCCTTCCATATTCTCCTAAGACCTTGTCCCTTACTCCAGTTCAACTCCTAGGTGAACTTCTCACAGAGCAGGGTTATTAATTTGCCAAATGCTAGCATCAAAGAATATTTGATGTTCCTGGTGGAGTTCTTTGTTGAAGCTCTGCCTCATACTTCAGTTTCCCCTTTATCTGTAGCATTGGTTTAAATGTGCTGGCTTGACAGCAGTATTTCCACACTGTGCATGAGCATGAACACCACAACTGTATTTTCCTGTGGCCACATCTCAGCTGAAAGCAGCTGATGCTTCAAACTAGGGAATCCTTGAGGGCAGAAAGAGGATTTGTGGTACTGAAATAAATAGTTTATTTGGGGGATGAGGGACAGCATTGACCACATATCTCTATCTGAAAGGTTACAGCACGCTGCCTAGAGAGAGAAATTTTCTTCCCTTTTATTTCTGACATTTCTGCCAATTCCTTTACTTCACATGCTTGTCTCACCTTCCAACAGTTGACCTTCTCTCTTCCCATTCACCTCCCTATTTAACAAGTCCCTCTCCCTCCCTTTTGCCATCGAAGGTTGTACTGCCACTTGGCAAACTGCTTGACATCAAAGCTGAGCATGTGACTTAGGGAGGTCTGATTTCTGGCTCCATTAGGTCAGCACAGACCCATTCAATATTCTTCAGATACCAAGCTGGCTCACTCTTCTGCATAGAGCTGGCAAAGAAATGTTCCCTCCCTCTCCTCTTCATTTTATGTGCACATTAAAAGTATCCATGACCAAATCAAAAATTGTGCAGCTGTTTCAATAGCTGCAAAACTGCTTAGAACAGAGAGCCCAGAGTATAGAGAAAGAGACCTTTGTGAATTGAACACTCTCTAAACTAACTTGTTTGTGAAAACCCATGTATAATTAAAGCCTCTCTTGTTAGTGAGCGGAGCCATACTTAAATACACACAATGTATATCTTTATTTCCAGCTCAAATTTTTTTATGGGACATTTTCCAGCAATGCGTATTATGTGGCTTTGGCAACTGCAGTGCATCATCATCATCATCATTCAAACAGTAGAGCTCCCTGCTTCATTATGAGCATCTTTCCCCTAAAATACTTTTTGATGGACTGCAGTATAGGCAGTCTAGACCTGAACTGCATAACAAATGGATGCTATGATTCCTCTAATGGCAAGGTCCTTTCTCCCACTGCAAATGGAGATGTAATTCAGATGCACACTATCTCACCCTTTGCATGCTGAGAGACAAAATAAACAGTAGCATTCATTTGTCTGTTTCCCTTTCCCTTACCAAAAAGTCAACTTCCAAAGAAAATGTTTACCAGAACATTTCCCTGAACAATCTGAATAATATTTTAATGGACCACTTACTTAGTTAGTATCTAATTAAATTTTGCATCATGAAGAGCATAGTCAAGTCACTGTGGTATTGTGAATAAGGTTTCAATAAAAAATACAGAATAAAAGAAATCTGCAAAATAACCACCATTAAACTAATGAGTAAAAATTCAGCAGCTATAATAAAATCCACCAGAGAACAAATAAACTGCGAACAACTGTATTACCAAACAATATTAGTCAGTTTTCATCTTGTTCTCTCATGCATCCCGGCACAGAACAGGAAAAAAAAGAAATACTCAGAGGAGAACATTTTGATGGAAGGGCCAAACACATACACAGGGAGGTGCAGTAAACACTAGCAGCTGCACGGCTCAAGGTACAAAATAGTATAACATCTCTTAATTAAAAAATGCATTAATTGTTGTGAGTATATTTCTCTTGACAAAGCACGTTTTCTCTTCTGTAGAATGCAATTGTTAACACATTTAAAAAATAAACTCAGTTATTTTGACAGCTATACTTATTTTATGCAAGGGCATAAAATTAAGGAAGCAAGCAATCAGTCTTTCACTTGAACTTGGGTTTATCTCATCCCACCTGGATCCTATAAATATTTTCCTAAAGGTTGCTCAGTTTCTCCACCTCTCCACAACCTAATTCAGCAACAGACATCCATAATACTAAGCTTGAGCTCCAACACTGAAATCGATCCTCACATGCCTAAGTGCTTTGCTGTGAAGGGGACTGCTATAAGACCATTGCCCTGTCACTCCATGTAGAGTGATTTCCCTGCTGTGCAGTATAACTCTGTAAATGTAATCTATTCAGTGCTCCAAATAAATACTTCCATTGGTACATTTACCTAGGGCTTATTTGTGACGTGTGTGGATGTTATTTATTAGAAAATTTAAACATTATTGCAGCCAATTAGAAAAGCACTTTTTATTACTTGCAGCCTTTGCTGCTGCCAGTGCCCCACATCCTCCCCCTTGACACCACCATTATATACTGGCTCACTTAAAAGACACAGCTAGCAAGTGTGCCCAGCTCTGCAAAGGACTTCTGTCACCTGAGCCCCAGGCATGCTAGTAGGCTGATTTCAGCTGTGCTACTGGTGCTTAAAATCAAGCAGGCAAGAGCACAAGTATTTGCAGGATCCAAATTTCTACAGATTCATAAATTAGGAGTTCAACCAGCATGAGAGAGGGGTTCCCTCCTCTGAGCTGTAGTTCCAAATAGAGAACATATTTCTGGAAGAGTAACATCCTGTACTCCATGCTCCCAGTTTTTGGGGTGCTTTCCAGTCCACTTCGTTTTAGCTCATGTTTGGGCAAAAACCAAACTACAGATATCAGAAACCCCTCCATGTGTATTGGTTTTCTGGAGGTAAAGCAGTACTTCCTGAGGAATGTCACTTTTATTGCTGTTTGTCCGAGCTTTCTTTAAATGTCTGCTCATTGAGGAGGTAGGGGAGGCTGCCAGTTTGTAAAAGCGCTGTTGCAAAGTCCCATAGAGAATGGCAGATCAACCCTAAAATTTAAGTACACAAAACATATATTTTCTTTTGCAGAGATATTCTTAGTTGTATGAACAAAGAGAGGATTTCTGAGAAGACTTCTCAAAATCAAGTAATTTGAATAAATATTTGACCTAAAGAAGATTATTTTCATTCCATCTTCATGCATATTTATAGTTCCTCTGAAAGGTATTGTGATAGCAAAATACAGACAGCATTGACTCCAGCTGTCAGCCCACAAAATCAAACATAATTATGTGCTAAAATTGTGTATATTTGTATCCCAGACTCTACCTGCAGAAGCTGTAGAAACAAAATATTAAAAGGAATCTGCTTAACACAGACACTTAACTTTGCCTAAAACTATAGTGGCTTAATCCTACAGCCATGGCGGCTTCATTTCTCAGTAACGTCAGCAAAAGAGTGGAGATACTTTCAAAGGATCCCAAAGGAAAGAACCTTAAACTTATCTAAATTTGGACAATCTTCTGCTTTTTGAGACCTTGTAATACACCCACTGCTTTTGACTGAGGAAAAGGTGCACCTACCTGCTCCAACAGACTGGGAACAGCTACCTAACTTGAGGGGCTTTCTCTGCATCTCACAGCTAAGTCAAGGCTAGGTGATTTCTGCCTCAGGATCTCAGTGAGGTTCTGAGCAGTTTGCTCCTGTTTGGTTTTGAAGTCTCTGTGTCTGAAACCAGCTAAGGAGTCAAATCTAGTCTGGGGAGGCAGAAAGTAGGAAAAGGATTGCTGTGGATACACTCAAACCAATTGATCATGTCTGTTTGTTTGTGAGTCTAAATATGTACATTAATTTGTTGTTCATTAACAATTCTGCTTGATAATACAGAACAGAATATACTACATATAAGAGAAAGACATTAAAAATATTTTCCATTGATGAAAAACTTAACAGAAGAAGGGAAATCAGCATAGCTGAAACATATATATGCATAAAATACATAGAAATATATACATGTAAGTACACATTTCTATAAAAGAATGGATGAATTCTGAATTAATATTAAGTTTAGTTATTTTTTAGTATTCTATCTAGTTGGGTTTTTTGTGGAGATTTATTTAAATTTCACTGAGAGCTTTTCAACTCATTTTCCATGAAACATACAGTACTAATTTGAATCCCAATAGTGTTATTTTTGCTACAATATGCCTACACACCTCTGAAACCACTCTCTACAACTACTGTGCAATGGCAGAGGCAGCGTTATACAACTTGTATATTATTTTTCATTAATTCTTTGTCAGATATGTAGGTTTTCTTCAAGCATTCTCCTGACCTATTACCATGCAGTAAATGAGGGTGAAGACAGAGAGGAGAGTTGGTAAACTTTGGTAGGATATATCAGCAGGAAAGATGTTCCTCCTTTATTCAGTAACCTGACATTTAGGACCTGCCAGGGTATGAGAGCCCTAGATTCAATTCACTCTTCTGTGTGGCAATATTTTACTGTCAGTCTCCCATTGCCCCAGGGTCTGTCTTGCCACTGCAATCGTGCCAGGTTCTTAATTTCTCTTTAGCTGCTTTTTCTTTCTGTATAATTATTAAATATTAATGGGAGAAGGAGCTGGTGTCCAGATCTCTCACATTCTGGATGCATGCCCTAATCAATAGGTTACCACAAAAAAGGACAGACTCTCTCCACAAATGTATCTTTTCATGTCCTTGTTTTTCTCCCAAGCTCCTAAAATCAAGGTATTTTATTGTATTCAGCATAAAATTGAGTTCTAACGCTTTTCTTTAATGGAAAACTTAAATTAAACTTTAAGATTAGTTTAATTTAAACTTTTATTCTTGCCACCACAAAGAGCCTCACCTTCTCCCATACCTCAAATCAGGGTCAGCTCAAGACTAGAGAGTAGACACAAGCAGAATGGGAAATGAGGGGAAGCAGCATAAATGAAGCAAACGTGAACAGAGCTCCTGCTCAGACTTGTGTCTGCATGTATGATATTTCCTAATTAAAAAATACAGTTTCTATCATCTCTGCCACTCACAGTAAGAGAAATGTTACACTGCCATTGGCTAACAGGAACTGACAGGAGAAGGGCTGCTGTCACTGTCACAAGAGCCAGGCATCCTTTGAGGAGTTCTACAGCCTCAGCTGAATACTCTTCTAATGTAGACTCCGTTCCCAAGCTGGAATATATCCTTTTTTCAACAGAGCTGTTCTATTTTAATAAAAAACACTTACTCTTTAAACCAAAATCAATCACAAATAGTATCTGCCATAAACAGGAGGAAAGAGTCATGGGCAACAGTAAAAGAGGCAGAACTGCCACCAAACTAACTTTACCATTAGATTTTCTCTATGCATGTATAAAAAGAGAGCTTGCCATTTTCACATACTAGCAGATAAAACCTTTTTGGAATATGGTCAAATTATCTAAAAGACCGGAGAAGCTAAGATTTTATCCCAAAGAAATAATATATTTTTAAATAAAAAGATACATTCTACTAGAGTTGAAAAAAATTTAACTTGTGTTGACCAGTCATGGATTTGTGTTACTTCACACAGAAGAAAAGAGCACTAAGAATTTCCCCACTTGAAACATTTTCTTTCCTAGTCACAGAAGGGAGCTAGTACCACTGAGTAAGCAAAATTGTATTAAGAGCAATTGATGGAAATGCTTACTCACTGTTTTTGAAAATGTACTAATATCCATCCACAATAAACCCTGTTTTATGCTATATATGCTCAAATGATACATTTTTGTAGCCCAGATGACATGTTCATGCTTTGTGGTATATAATTTAAAATATTCTCACCCTAATGGTGGGAAGAAGGCCATAATTTATAGAAGGAGCTCCAGGGGGTACTTGATTGTTCAGCTAAAGAAGCGAATTCAACTACCAACTGCTGAAGAAGGAACCTCAAAATATTGAATTGATTAGAAAAAAATTGAACCACCTATAAAATGGTATTTACCTATGTGAAAAAAAATTCTGGAAGCTTGCAAAGAAATACTGAAATACTCATGAGTTTGAATGTTTTATTTTAAAATGGCTCTTCAGAAGATTTGATACTGCATCAGAATATTTTATTCTACAGTTATTTTAACATGAAGTATCTCTCCTTCATAAGTACACACAAATCAGCCAACACACTAAACCACCAAATTATTGCCTACTTGGTAAAACCTAATACTTCTCTCATCCCAGTGGCTAAAGATAACTTTTCCTTTGAGCTTTGGAGCTCGCCTCACCCTTTTACATCATTTTATAAGACAATTTGTACAGAGCTTTGCCTCCTCCTTTTAGTATGTCCATACTAACCAGGTAAAAGCTGTAATAAACAGCAGCTTCTTATTCATGCTGCCATCACACCTTCACTTACTGCACCAGGAGAGCCCTAAGGAACCTGGCTTAAAAAATTGCTTCTGCAGTCCATGGTTACCAAAGGGATCAGCTCATGTGTCAAGGTGAATTATCTACAAAGCAAACAAAAGACCCAAACCCAGAAAAATCCTTCCCCAACGTATATAATTAGTAATAATAGTATGAAATTAGGAAATAATAATGCGCAGGACATTTAAAATAAGGAAGTAAAACTTGCTTCAACAAACCACCACCACCTGGCATACATCATGAATTTGCTAATTTGGGATCCACTTTATCTATTAAAAATGGAAAAGTTATAAAGTAATACTAATATAGTCCAACCCAGAATAATATTTTTAAACACTGAAAGGAGCTCAAAGCTATTAAGACACAAAAAACAGATCAAAAGCTGAGAATATGCTTGATTCTCCACAGAAATGGCCCCCTCTTGGAATGGGTGAAAACCTTATAGACAAAATTGACTTTGCAATACTTGACAGTGTGCCTGCTCCAAGAAAAGAAAGAATTTTAAAGAACTTTTATGATTTATTAGTTACTCTGTGAACACTATAATGAAAATGTATCCACTAAGATCTTTTGAATCCTATCAATCTTTGTTATAAATTATTAGATTTTTTAGAATAACATATATGCCTCACATAATCTATAATTAAATGAATTCCATTAGTTAGATGAAATTTCATACATAAATTGAATTTGAAAAATTATGAGTCAATTATAATGAAACAGTTACTAATACTCACTGTATTAAGTGGTTACAATCACCAGGTTCAGGTAAGTCAAAAGCGAATCTTTTGAGACATGAGCAGTAGCACAACAAAATATTATCTTCTCTTGTAATTAACATAGAAGTGTTTTACTAAACTCATTTGGCACAGACTCAACTTGTTTGCCCAGTAGTTTCATTTGCTTTCCTCTTTTTGCTCTTTAAATTATCTGCTTAGATGGATACTGGCAATTAAGGGCACATTTAGGGCACCTGTAGGCTCACAGGTTGTCTTTTTCCCAGGAAACAGCACAGATGGGGGAAAAGAGAAAGAGCCAAAAGTGGTGAATGTGAAAAAAAATCTGCGTTTTTTCAGCCTCCCCTTTCTAAAAGTACTGGTTTTGGAACGTTTCTCCCTGAAAAAATAATACAGTGAAAAATGAAGCCTAGAGGTATTACTTTTGGGCAGATTGCACCAGTGCAGTGTCACAGGTGCTAGCCAATATACTCCAGATGCTCGTTGTTGATATTTTAAGATCCAAAAGAATCCTTTAAGCCTCTGCTTGTTTCTCAGAGTGCTGGCTCTCAAGCTAAAGTGTGAGGTGCAATTTTTGTTGTGATCTCTCAGGCAAATTCAATTGCAAAAGAAGGTTTTGCAAATAGAAATAGGAAGATGCTTCTGGACATTCAGGAGTAACCAAAACTGTGAGGTAATGACTTCAGAAATTGTTTCCTTATACTGTATGGTGTGTCTCATACCATCACTCTCACTATCTGACAGTGCTCCTTTGCATTAACTGTTTACTCATCTATATTCAGGAAAAATTCTCTAAAAGTTTTCCTCATATATATTTTTTGCTGCTTTTTCCACAGTTCTTAGGTTCACCTATATAACCACAGTCCACTTTAGAGTCAAGATTAAAAGTTATGTGCAGGATTTCCCTGGTGAAAGACTGTCATTTCCCCCACACCTCTGAACCCACAATGTGAAAGAGAGGGAGAGATCCTTCCTTACATTCAGAAGCTTATACGGACACTCACCAGAGCCTTGGCTCAAAAGCATCAATACTGCATTCAGATAGGAAGAGGGGAACTTTGTTCACTCATTTTAATCAAGTTGGCCATAATGTTTTCTTCACTCAGAAGAGCTTTTGATTGCTGTGGAAACTCCCACAGCAGCTTTCAACATACGACTGTGATCCACTGACTGCAGTGGATAGGTTTGCAAGGAAAAGAAAATTCACTAGTTATTTATTTCCAGACTTGAAGGGGAGTTTTTCTTTTGTATTTTACTTTCTGCAATGTAAGGGCTCTTCTAGTAGTGAGCTGTGCAGGCTTGTTTTTGAGTAGAAAAGCCTCACAAGGATGGTGGGGGACCTGGCACGTCTGTCTCTTCCTCCTGTTGCTGCTGCAGCCACACGTGCGCTGATTTATTCAAATTACAGCAGACGATCAGCAGTGAGCCACTAATGGAGTAATTTACGTCTCCCTTCATTCCCCTGATGTTTGTAGCAGGAGAAAAGCGTTGAGACAATGCACTGAAAAAGAAAAGAAGAAAAGCAGGGGAGAAGCAGAAAAGCAAATGAAAAGTGAAATCCTGACTGAGGAACAGACTGACTCTTCTAGTACGTGTACCAAACTTCTGATATATTTGCTGGGCTTCTGAGAGGAACAGAATGGTATGTTGTTCCTAATGCAAACATCATTCCGAGGCTGTTCGTTTTCATATTTAGTCATATCACAGCAAAGCTAAGGGGGTGTCAATCACACTCGGTACATCTGACTGGGAGAGCCTTCCCTTCACAGCTGCATCTGGCAGAATACACTCCATATTTATTATATTTTTAGTAAGGCATGCTATCTTGTTCATGTGTGAGAAACTGTAATGCATCTTTCACATTTAAAGTGCCCTCTGAAGCTTTCTGCCTCACAACCTACTGCCTACTTTCACTGTTACCACTAAATTTTTTATATTGTCTTGAGCATCTCTGAAAGAATTGCAAATTCCAGATAGAACATGATTAATTTAGCACTATCGTCTCCTACAATATAGTGTACAGCCGTCCATCCTGCTTCTGTGCGGCTGTGTCTTATCTCAGCTCTTAGTGAGAAACTAAATTAAGGCAAAGGCTGAAGTCACTCATGTGTACTACTTTTAAAATTAATTTTTGCTGACAGCACCACAGAGTCAAAAGCGTGTAGTTGCATTATGAAAGCCAGAAAAGAGATTAAAATATATGTGTATTTTTGTTATTCCAGGAAGGAAAGTCTTTTGCTCCTTCTACATTAGTCATTTTCCCAAAGGACTCTACATCCTTCCTTATTTGGGGTGTAAAAGTTGAAACATCACTCTCCTTTCCATTTGCAAAAGGTTTTTACTTTTTATTGTGTTTAACTCCTTATACTTGCTATCTTCTTTGTAAGATGCAAGTGAAGTTTTATGGTGGGTAATTTGGGTGAGGGAGATGAAGGACAATTTGAAGATACTAACATTGTTTGCAATGTGTCTCATTTTCAACAAATGATTTAATTTGAGAGGAATCCTCCTTGGTCTCTAAAAGCTTAAAACGGTTCAGTTCCGTGCACTTGAAACAATCTTCTCCCTAAAACTGACTTTTATTTTAACTTTAAAGTTGCAAAATACTCAGAAATGAAACATTGACTTTCTAATTGAACTTTACATTTTTCTCAACTTTTTGACTATCTGGGAATGCAGTACTTCTCTCTTATCTTGTCCTAAAGTAAGTCCAGCATTGTAGTTTTTAAAACTATGTCAACCCCCAAATCTGTATTTATCTGTATTTATTTTCTTTTTCTCTCCCTGGTATTACCAGAAGCCACTTTTCACCTCTGTGATGCAGAGATGAAACTGAAAGAAAAGCAATGGGGAAGCTAATAT
Source organism: Oenanthe melanoleuca (assembly GCF_029582105.1). Taxonomy (NCBI): domain Eukaryota; kingdom Metazoa; phylum Chordata; class Aves; order Passeriformes; family Muscicapidae; genus Oenanthe; species Oenanthe melanoleuca. Next base: position 66,326,271 of record NC_079333.1, on the reverse strand, counting down.
GTTTTCTATGCTGCAGCTGCTTCCATGAACCTACATAATCACTGTTCCAGCTGATATGAAGTGCAGCACAGGCAGATTCTGCCATTCCTTGTTTACTGCTCTCTGAAGCAGGATGAACTGTGTGTTCACTATTTTCCAGATTGCCAGTGAGGTTTAGTTGATGCTTCTTAGTCAGATCAAAGATGGAGAGAATGGAGATGAGCTCAGCAGCAGCCTTGCTCATCCAGCATTCCCTTTCAGCAGGACTAATGTCTGGCAACAGTGTGGCTTTTCTCACAGTGACCACACTTACAAGAAGCCTTTGCAACAGCTCTGAAGAGTATCTCTTCCAGGATAGTACATCAGAAACAGCCCCTTTGAAAACATGTTTGAAAGCAGAGTGTGATGTGCCATCAAGCTGAGCTCCTCACAATACACGCATCAAAGGGAGCAGTTAGAGCAGCAAGGAGACAGTGTTGTGAAGCTTAACATGACTGCATGGGCTCCCCATGCTGCACTTGCACCTGTCAAGGGACGTTAAAAATTGTATCCTGGTATATGAGACCCTGTGTGTGACTCTACTGCAAAAAAAGACTTTCAGGAATGAGTAAGGAATCAGAATTATTTTGAAGAATAAGAGCAACATTCTACTTAAGATCTAGAAAACTACATATAAATTAAGATTTGTAATAGATCACAAACTAAATGTGATTGAAAATATCTTTCAGAGACAAAGTTCACAATGTAATATATCAATAGGAACACAGTTTTCAAGACACATCAGTACATCCTTCTGGTCTTGACAGCCTTAACAAGGCCTCTACTGTAAACTTTTTCTACTTCCAAGTACTGTATGGCAAGGCAGAAGTGGGCTAAGGCAAGAAATGCAGTGAGTTTCAAGAAATAGAAGAGATTTAGAGAGGTTTTTGACTTCTATAATTGGGATTGTTCATTCTAAAGAATGGCAGTTCAAGGGCGGACATGGTAGGAATTTACAAGAACATGAATTTTATTCTCATATAATTATTTTCGAGGAAGAAAAAAAGAGTCTTGTTTTCACATTCATGTGACCAGGAAAAGAAGGAATGCATGCATTCATGGCAGAAGAAGCTTTTAATGGTAAGGGATTTTGAAGCACTGGGATAGTCTGTGTGTATATGTTGTGGATTATTTCCCATTGAAGACCATATTAGAGAAAAAGTGGTCAGGAGTGATGTGAACAGAGCTGGTCCTGTACTGCAACAATGCAGTGAACAAGATAAAATCTCCAGGACCTTTTCCTATCTACTTTTTTATTATATTAGTCTCTGAGACAGACTCTGAATATTTGGATTTAATATTACATTAAGCCTCTTCCAGTAAGTACATGGACAGGTCAAAAGTGACTGGGAGAAGTCTGCTGACAGAAAGCTTATAGTGATATTTTGGATTAAATTCTTTTGCACTTTGTTCTAAAATGTATATCAGATTATGTCCTTGCTTCTAATGGATAAAACCATTATCCTTGGATAAGAGATGGATAAAAAGCTTCCCCAGAAAAGGAAATTTTTCCTTGTTTTAGAACAGTAAAAAGTTAGGGAACACATGCAGAGAAGCAGAGATATCAACAAAGGCCTAGATTTTTCTTTTAATAAAACCCAGAAAGCCTTGAGCAATGCATGCAGATAACTTGAAGCAACCAAGACACTAAAAGCCCTGTGTGACAAAGTGCTCTCCTGGCAGATGCCTATCCCTGCACAGCCACTTGGCTTCTGCTGAAGTCCATGAGTGGGTATCTTCCAGAGCTAGACATAAAGGAAAAAATCCACAATTATTAAGGCTGAAACCTTGCATCAAGTAGGTATGAGCAAGAGGTGCTCAACTCATGTTGATCTCTGTGACAACTGGAATATATTGGGAATGCACAGGTATCAAAACAAGACATAAGAATATTTTGAAAAAAAACCCTAACATTTTTACTAATTTTTAGGAATTCCATAAAGAATGATTCTTTTTTGACTTATAATATCTCAGTGGAAGACTGAAATAAACAGAACATCAGAGCTTTCCTTAAACTAATTCTATTAAAATTCCATTCCACAATCTGGAACTGTAGCACTTTTTTGTGAACTTTTTTCTTCTATTAAAAATTATCCATAAAAATATGTTGGATTGTTTTACAATAATTGGACAATTTTGCCAAGATGCCTACATGATTTAGGAGTAAAACTATCATCTTCAAATGCAGTGAAGCAATAATTTAAAAAAAATAACCTTGGCTTCTTATTAACTCATCAAGCCATACTTTATATCTACTTGATTAAGACTCAGAGGGGTGATCAAGTGTTTTGCTTGTGGAAAGGAATTTGATATTGTAGTTAGGATTTAGGAGATCTGTTTCAGTTCTTAATTTTACCTCCAAATTGACAGTAAGACAAGAAGTACATAATGAAACTTAAGGGCCCACAGTGAACTTTTACAGGTCTGAGGGGTCATTTTTCATGAGGAGACAGACTCACATAATTACTTGGAATAACTGTGTTGTTGCAGTGATTATAATAATATGATATGTATTGAAACCACTGGTTTCAATGTTGAATGTACAAATATTGGGAAAAAGAAAAGGGATTTAAAAAACAAAATCAAAGCAAAATTAATGGAATAAGTGTGAACAACAGGATTTTAGTATGCAAACTTAAGTGGGCATACTTTATTGTATGCAACTTTAAGTGGGAGGGGGAAAAAAAGAGAAAACTTTTTATTTTTCTTCAGGCTAAAAAATAAGACCAAGACATTTCCTTTCAGGTAGACTTGAAAAGATTTTTCACTGAAAAGATTCAAATTAAAAAACCAAAATATTTCATCCTAAAAGCACTGAAAGAAAAACTTCTCACTTGATAATTTATTTACTGACTGCCTCATTTTTCTGTTTATTTGCATCACAGCTATTTATCAAATTCACAAGGCACTATACTGTCTATGGAATACCTCTTTTGTTGGTGTTTTACAGAGCCACAAATTAAGGTAACTTATTCCCAAATTTCTGGCCATATATTTGTTAGCTCTAATGTGCACAGCTTTCATTACCGCCCAAAAAAACCCTTTATCCATCAATTTCCTTGGAAAAAATAGCTTAAAATATAGCTCCCCTGAAAGTCAATAAGACTTAAAGAGTCTGTCACTTCATCATTTTAGTAAATTGCCCTTCAAACTCCTACACATACATGTGTGTACAGATTTCTCTATATTGAATTTATTATAAATTAATTAATATTAAAATAGCCTTATGGAAAAAAGAAATTAGAAGGAAATTTTGAAACTTACCTATTATATATATGAACTTTAAAAGGCATTAAATATACAAATGAGAGGAAACTGCTACCACAAGTACCTCAATGTTAACTTCTAGGGTTCCAGGTAATTTTTAATTAGCTCTCTACAGCCCCTTCTTATGTTCCCATTCTCCTCACTGGGCAAGCAACTAAACAAGAAAAATTGCAGCAGTTTACCCACCAAGTTTGTGATTTCACAGACTCTAAAGAAAATATTATAAATGACAAATTGTCTAGAGTGAATTAAGAGTAGTATTTGCACATTTTTCTGCTTGGCTGAGCTCATACTGTTTCTTTGGGAATAAGCTATCAGTTTTTAACATTTCCTTTGCCTTATTCCCCTAGCACAGTATCACTCGTCTTTTACATTTTCTGCTGTTTTATCTCTGTGAGAAAGAGGTGTAAGTTAATTTTGCTCTTGGGATAGAGATGTGTAAGAAGCAAAATTTCCAAACTTCCGATTAATGGCTGGAGGCAACCAAAGGATCCTCTTTGTCCTGAGATTAAAGGACTGTTTCATGCTGAGTGAGGCTTTCAGGCACTTGGAGTTTGCACCCAAAGCCTATGATTTCAATTACTGGCACCAAATAGGTTGCTTGAAAGAGAAAGGCCTGCACTGCTTCCCCACTCTTCACTTAAATCTGTAAAGAAATTCCTCAGTGTCTGCAGAAAAGTCCTGTGCCACTGTTTTCACTCTTCTGATCTTCTCCTGCAAAGGGCAGTTGGAACACCCAGTCCTGTAACTGTGTAAAAGCTGTTTGGTACCTCCTAAATTTGCAGAATCCTTTCACTTTTGTTTTTCTTTCCACTAATAATGGTGGGTTTTGGGTGACCCAGGCACAGAAGAAAATGCAGCACACATGGATCAGGTGGGGAGTCTCCCCACTGCAGAGTGTGAGAGGAGATGTATTATTCTTAGATTAATCTCCACAGAGCAGAGGATCCCTTGGGAAGAAAATGATGGTTTTTTGCTTCTCTGCTTATGGAATCATATGCTTTCCTAAGGTATTTTCCTTTGTGGGAGATTCACAGGACTAGTGCAGCAAGGTGTGAGATGTTTCCCAAGCTCAAGCATGAGTTATTTCCCAAGTTCTTTCTTTCAGTGCATCTTTTGTTTGAAGTGGGGGATGAAGGGGTCCATGGTCTTTGTCCTCTTTCTCAATTCTCACACCAGCAAAAGTATTTTCAGGCCCTGGATAGGCAGCAGAGATATTAAGGCAAAGCCATGTCAGGTCTTGTCGTGTTTCTAGCACAGCCAAATGTCAGAGGAGGATTTTTGTGTTGAATTTCAATCACAGGGACTGCAACTCTCACGCAAGGCAACATCACATGGTCTGAGCAACAGGAAGATAGTGCATGGAGATGATTTTGCTCAGCTCATATTTTAAAAATGAACTTGGATGTAATAACTTTCAACTTACAGCTGGAGGAAATGCAGGGTCCTTGGCTGGATAGGCAAAAGAAGCTAAACCCACAAACTTGAGGATGCCCTCTCTCAGCACAGGTCCATTATCACCATAGCAGGCTCTGAAAGCCCTTGCTCAACTCCAAGCAGCAAAATGTAAAGTATTTTAAGGACTTCTTCAGTCTATCCTGTGCTGTAGGAACAGCCTGTGCCTTTTCACCCTCTAGCAGAGTTTGTGGGTGACAATGCCAGGATTTTGGCTGAGGGTCCTTGTGAGAAACGTGCTAGAACAGCAACCCTCATACTCAGGTGAGCTCCCCTTGTCACTCACCAGCTTCTCAAAATTTTATGCCTCAGAAGTCTTCAACTCCGTAACAGCACCTGCTGTTATGACAATATCTAACAAATCCTCTTGAAAATCTCACAAAAACAACTGGTGCTATGAAAAGTTTATTGTTCAGCTTAATGACAAAGCAACAGATGTGTGAGACAGAAAGCTACACATAAGAATGATGACAAAGCTAAAGTTCCCACTGTAACAAACAGACATTTCTCTGCAGGCAACCCCAAAAGAAATTCCAGAAGCATGAGATTGCATAAGTGAAAATGCTAATGGAATTTTTTCAATGCCTTTCAATGGGATGTGCAAGGAAAGTACAAAAATACATATGTGATATTTAGGTCAGTGGGCAGTATAGGATGAGTATTCAGTGGTGCTGCCTGTGAGGTTGTGGTAATGGCCAATAAAACCCCACCATGTTAAAACTTACAATTTTCATATGGACATATCCTTAAAAATTTTAGGGAAGAAATAAAGAAAAATAAGTATATCCCTGTCACTTAAAACTGACACTACGAGGCACTTTCTATAAGACTTAATGTTTGTTGAAACACTGTATTTAATTTTACATGGTTATGTGTCTTTTTAAGAGAGAAGGAAGCCTGTCTCTCTCTGATGCAAAGAAAACCATTTCAGTAACTGCAAGTACTGAGTTGTACTTTCAATACAGATACTACCAGATGTAGAACTGCTTGGTGCACATAGTGGGAGTTTATTGCAGTTAAAGCTAATATGTTCTGTTTAATTTGCTTAGTAAAAGTTTATGCAACTGAGGATGTGTGTGGTGACTAATGTGATAATACAAAGGAATTTTATTATCTGTTTAAAATGGTCTGTAGGAAGATGGCTGATGTATACAGACAAAAAATGCAGAGTTGCCTGTGAGCACCAACATTTCACAGTTCTCCTCTGACAAGGTCTGGCAAACCAGAGTCTTTGTATAACTTCTTGAAGGCTATGCAGCAAAAGGGAGCCTGTTACACCACCCACCTTGCCCACAGGGTCTACAGATTAAAAGTGAATGGTTTTAGTAAAACTGAAACTGTGCATCCCCAAAATAAGTTCAGCCTCTTTGAAAAGAGTTTGTTCAGAAATGTGTTTCTTCCCCAAACTTTGAAAGCATGATAAGCTATTTGTGTTACAAATACAATCACAAAAGGAAATAATTGATGAAATATTATGCAGAAGACACGTTCTTTCAGCCTGAGAAGTTCAAATCATCTTGTTTGGGCTGGCTGTAGGTTCCCAGCAGAGAAAAGAGTAGAGCTTTAACTGTACAGGGATTTCATAGGACTTTTTAAAATCAGTCTCTCCATAGGAGGAATTATAGTCCTGCCTGTTTGACTGAATGGACAGATGTAGAAAGATTCTCCTCATTATTACAGGGAAAATGTGGTTGCCTCAGCTGCACCTAGTGTGTCCAGCTCTGGGGTCTTCAGCACAAGGAAAACATGGACCTGTTGGAGCAAGTCCAGAGAAGGACCACTAAGATGATCAGAGGGCTGGAGTACCTCTCATAAGACTGAGATAATTGGGATTGTTCAGCCTGGAAAACAGAAAGCTTCAGGGTGACTGAATTGGAGCCTTCCAGTACCTGAAGAGAGCCCACAGGAAGGCAGAGAGGCACTTTTTACAAGAGCCTGTAGTGACAGGACAAGGAGCAATGGATTAAAATTAAAAGAAGGTAGGTTTAGATTAGATATTAGGAGGAAGTTCTTTACTGTGAGGGTGGCAAGACACTGGCACAGGTTCTCTGGAGAAGATGTAGATGCCCCCTCCCCTGGGGTGTTCAAGGCCAGGCTGGATGGATCTCTGAGCAACCTGGTCTAGTGGAAGGTGTCCCTGCCCGTGTCATGGGGGTTGGAACCAGATGATCTTTAAGGTCGCTCCCAAACCAAGCCCTTCTATAATTCTGTGATTCTATGATCTGTACATCAGATGCTGCTAAGATACAGTGTTGTTGTCCCCCCAAAAGGAGGTGGTTTGGGGCCTTCTAGATCAGCATACATTTAGCTTGGGCACTAAAGTTTTCCTTGTGGAATGTTCAGTTGCATTCTTGTATGGACTAGATATGGAACTTCTGCATTTCTGAAGTCCTGCTTCTCTGAGTAGGGACAGCTGGGATGCAGATCAGGTATCCCAGTTCATCCAGGGAGACCAGGTCATGTACTTTGCCTCTTGCAGCATGTATCAAACAGTTTGGGACCTGTCACTGACAAGTGCAGTAAAAAGCAGGAGACCTTACCAGGACTGACTGCCAACCCAAATGTCATCTATGCTGGCAACCTGCTGATGCTTGTTTTGATTTGAGGACAACCTTCTAAGGCCTGTTTCTCCAGTTAGGCAGAAATCCCAGTCTAGCATTCTAAATTAAATTTCTTTCAAAAAAGGTTGCCTTTACAACCCAATTAAAACACTATTCAAACACCACTTATGCATTATGTTATACTTTTGAGGCAGCTGATCATCATTCCTTGAGTCACGTGATTCCTGAAAGAGCAGATGGATCAGTTGTCTAACATTTCTCACAGAGAGTGTCATAACCTTGATTACACCCCAGAGCTTCCAACCTCACAGCTGCTAATATTTAGCATCTTGCCCACTCTCCCATCACTTGTACTGCTCAGCTGTATCACATGCACTGGCTTTACAACCTTACTCCACAAAGGCAAAATCAGTTTTTCTTGGATAGCAAAGGCTTCCCAAATGAAAGTAACCCACAGAGGAGGAGTCACAGTTGATCTTATGACTTACTGAATACCCATGGCCCCCCCACAGGAGAGATGGCCTGATAAGCCAGCAGTGACAAAACTTTAAAATGGGGTTATGTTTAGCAAAATACCTGAATTCCAATCTACTGCCCTGTTTGGTAGTTAGCTTGCCTTTCTTTTTAAGGAGTCTGTATAGAAAAAAATATTATTTTCTCTTAAAAATAAGTTTAAAATTAATTGATTGCCTATGCTTGCAAAGAAAAGTTTGAAGAACTAAGGCTGGAAGCTAAAAAGCCACGAAAGAAACAAAAACCACCTTATTTTTTGCTTTGTTGGTTGTTGTTTTTTTTATTTGTTTTTGATGCTTTTTTCAATATGTTTGTTTATTTGTTTGGGTTTTTTTTGTTTTTTTGGTAAGAAAACCCTGCCAATCCATATGCCTTTGTTGCAGTTTTGTCTGCTTGCTTGAAAAATTTGGACTGCCAGCACAATGTCATTGATAATTTCTCATGGTACTTCTTAATTAGATTAAATGAAAGACAAAGTAATTTGCTTTGCCTCTGTTGCAGTACTGAAGAGGAATTTTGTGTGGCTTCATTGAGAAGAGGTACAGATTGTCCTCAATCTTTTTCCTGAAAAACTCTTGCTAGCACATTTCTAGACCAGGCCCTAATTTCTGGGGAAATTAAAAATATTTGATGTTTCAGGAAGTCTCTTGCAATTTTTTATGCATTTTCATCTCTACATGTAAACTGATTTTTGGTATGAGTAAGATTAAGATATGGCCTGCTGCATATGCCAGCAATTTTAAAGTGTTAAAAAATTTGTACCCTCAATTTACAACACTCAGGGCTGGAAACAAAAAGATACAGAGCTAAAGAGATCATGATTTTAAAAGTAAAAAATTGCCAAACTACTTTATAACAATGTTATATAGTAACAGAAATAACTGCTTAGCAAGCACATCAAGTCCACAATAATTTTTACCTCAGAGTGGTCCCCCACAGACTTCTTATCTATTTATCTTTAAATGCTTAAAGAAATTCTTCACAGAGTTTTACATCCTTTCCACTGAGAAGTGTGTCACCAGTGGTCATAATTTTACCCTAGCATGTGAGGTCCCACTGCAATAACCATGGCAGAATTATTTTAGAACATGTTATTACTATATCCCAGAAATATTTTGTTGATCAAGCATCTTTCAGAATACTGTTTTGCAGGGGGAAAAGAATCACAACAACTTAGGCTAGTTTTGGAAAGAAAATATCATCAATGACCACATGGCTTTAGAAGGTAACTTTTGGGTTCCTTAGAAAACAAATCAACAAATAAAATATATGCAAGTCTTAAAATTCATTGTTTTAGGGAATCCTTGCATTGCAGCCATTGTTAGTTCTGGCTCAGCAGAATTGATTTCAAACTAAATGTTCAGTTTGCTTTTATTGGTATTGCTCTTGTGCTGACAATAGGTATTTTATTTCATTTGTCTTTTCCGTTGTTTTGGCTCATGAGTACCTGTACCAAGTAACTCTCCAGGAACTTTGTTTATCTGTCTTCTCCTGATTAAATGTGCCATTATTTTAGATTTTAAAAGATCACTTTCCAAGCAGAGGTCAGCAGCAAGACAGAGAATTTTCTTCTAGCATCTTTCTCCCTCTTTCACAAATCAGAGCTGGATGTCTTCATAAGGGATGTGCTATTCCCCACAGGAGTCATCTAGTCTTTATAGAGTTTAATGAGTAAAGCATTCAAGCCTGTATTAATCCAAAATCCATTACATGATTATAATAGTCTTTTTTCAGTTTTAAAGGTGTGTGGTTTAATTTTCATAAGCAAAGAAAGATCTCTCAGTCTTTACTCTCAGGCTGATTTTGTCTCAGTTTCACCAAAAGAAGTCCAGCAGTGCAGTCTACATCAGCTGTCTGTCCATCACTCAATAATAAATGAAAGTGACCCCAGGAAGGGGTTGCCAAACATTTAATATATGCCTATTTACTCTATTTAATGCAAAATCATTTCTTAAAAAGTCTGCATTTCTTCATCTGTTTTGAATCTCAATAGACAGGGATGAAGAGTTCAGTAGATAAAGGAGCATTTACCTGGGTAGTTATTTAACTTTCCAGGCTCATTAATCAAGTAGGACAAACCTCATTCAACAAACAGGTGTTTAATTGAATAGGTTTTTTCATCCATCCAATTTATGTTAAAATACTCTGTGCTAATTAGTTCACAGTTACTCCCAAGTTGATTCACAATCAATTCATGTTATTCACAAACATTGTTGCTGTTTTTAGGTGAGAAGCGCACAACAGAGTATAGTATTTTGAACAGACCTGAGATGTTGCCGGGGTGCTCTAAATGTTGAGGCTAAATGTTGACCACGGAGAGCAAAAACCAGGCAGAATGAACAATACAGATTTAATTTCAGAAGGGGGAATGTCCTGCTTCACTGATATCTCTCCCAAATCATGTGGGTTTTGTAGCAGGGAGAAAGAAAATTAATTTGAATGGTCTATGAGAAGAAAGGGAATCAAAAGGGATTTTGAGATGTCATAGTCTTCAGTATGTAAGTCCCAAACTGGCTGTGAGAAGACAGAAGCATTATGGAAGATCCTGGGAAGACTGAACTTTAACAATCAAAGGACAAAGAAAAAAAGGCTGGCATGTATATGAAGGACATATAATTGAGCTTAGTTTGTAGGCATTTGCATTGCAGGTGAGGGTACTCAATGTTCCTGACACCTCCTCCAAACCATCATCATGCAAATTCCATTCTTAGTTTTTGGTTTTGGGAAGGTTGCTATGAGCTCTGCCATGAAAATATTCCTAGTGTTAGCGTATGTCTCATATCTTAGAGCTTTTAGAGGAAAATCAATCAGCTGTTGAGAGAAATGCCAGCTGCTACTGTGTTCTGGTTTCTGGCAGTGGTTTCTGGCTGAACACAATAAAACTCTCAATACTTTTTTTCAAAATGGTTTTGAGTACAAGCTTATGGAAAGACTGTATTTTTGGACCTTGATTCCTTTTGGCTTTTAAGATGCCAGCCCCTGATTTAACCACAGTAAAAAAAATCTGTCGCTGTAGAATGAACCAGTTTTCTACTTGTGGGAATGACACCGGAATCCATAACCAGAGATACATAACAACTCTTTAGAGGTGAACTGTATAGCAACATAGTACAAAAATAAGAAATTGTCACAGTATGACTTGGGTTTTGCCAATTTTAATATATTTAATTTTTTTTAGAGATAGGATTTAGGAGCAGAGATAAGGCAGGCTTAAAACTTAAAACTTAAGAAAAATTTTATTAATAACAAAAAGAATTCATAATTAGACTTTTAGATTATTCCCTCCTCCCCCTCCCTTCATTCCACAGTTCTTAACAAGAACACACAGAAAATATTTCAGTCAGTTATCTACTTAAATAATCATTTCAGTTCACTCTAGAGAGAAAAGTTCCTTTTTTGGTTTAGGCTTAGGGGGTGTCTTCACCTTCACAATTTGCACCCACCCGGGAAATAACTGCAAACTATCAATTTCCTCCCATTTCCTTCCATTTCGCTCTAGAGCTGTGCTATGGGTTATGTTACACACTTGGGGTACTTCTTTTAAAGGCAAGCTGCTGAAAAACAAAATTCTCTTCATCTCTTTTTCTATTAAATGTCTATTTCCAGTCCCACAACAGAGACCCCCATTTCCTCAAAGCAAAAAGGTCTTCTTTTCAAGCACTTAACCTCCCCAAGTATATTTCACAGTTTAAAGGAATTTTAGTGTAGTCACAGTCCCCTTATAGCCCCACAAAAAAGGTTTTCAGCTACTCATCAGTTGCATCTTTTCAATCTCTTCCCATCAGGAACTTTATCTTCATTTTGCTGACTTCTGTAGACTCCATGCTTCATTTCTTCTCATTCAGGGGAGCTCAGGAGATCGAGAATCTTATCCAGGCATTAAAAGGGCTAAAGTTGCATCCAGGACACGAAGAAGCTGGGCCAGGCTGTTTCTGGAAAAACTCTGAGCCATGTGGATCATCTGGGGCCTCTCTTCTCAGAATGAGATGGGGGAAAGGGAGATCCTTTGGTGGCTGCCCCATCCCCTGTTCGGCCACACCACGTGGAGAGCCGAGCCGAGCCGAGCCAGCCGAGCAGAACCGGGAGCCACCAGGGCCGGGAGCCACCAGGCCGGGGCAGGGGCTGGGGCCGAGCCCGGAGCTGGGGAGCTGAGCCACAGCCTGGCCGGGGGCTCCCCAGGGCCGGGGCTGGGCCAGGGGCTCCCCAGGGCCGGGGCTGGGCCGGGGGCTCCCCAGGGCCGGGGCTGGGGGGCCCAGCACTGGGGCCGGAGTCACGCAAGCTGCTGCTTGCCTCTCCAGCCGGAAGACAAAAGTGAGTGAGTTAACTTTATCCACATGATTTGTGAAATTGAAATAACTTTTTAATTGGTTTCCCGAGCTGCCCGCTACTAAATCCGCTCTCTGATGGGTCCCCACAGCTCACAGGGGAAGCCCCCAGAGACGGGACAGCCCTCCTGTTCCCCAGCCTCCTGGTGCCTTCCCTCAGGCAGCTCTACCCCTCTCCCCTTCCATGTGAAACCAGCGCAGGAATATGAAAGACTGGTGTGGTGGATGGGGATGATCTGGAATATCAGAATGAATGTTTTTTAACTTTTATGATATGGTATTATGAAAACTATTAATTTAATAACTATGTTTTAAATATGGCACTTTGAGATCTCAGCTGCCTTAGACAGTGTGTTAGATGAGCAGAGAAGGGAAACCAGGAGGATGAGTTTTCAGTGTTAGCTTTACCTTAAGTTGTTTGTGACACAGCTCTTCAAGACTGAACATACATGATGAGGATTTCTGAACTGTAAAATGGAAAATAAAACTTAAAGACATTGCTTTAAAATACTAAAATCTTCAGCTTAACACAGGCTTTTGGAGCTGCTCTTTCAGCTCTGTAAATAAGAAATTATCTATGCCAAGAGACAAGGAGACAACTTTTCAAAGGAGCAGATGGCAGAAGCATTGGAAGCATCCTACTTCTTTCTTCTTCTGTGCAAATAAATATATTTTAAAATGCTGAACCTGATATGAAGTTTATTTCAATAATTAATGTAAGTGGTATGCACTTGGAGTCTAGGAATTCCCATCACTTCTGGGCAGTGTCCACAGAGAGATCTTGGAACAGAAGAATCCTGTGCCCTTCAAACTGTCACAGATTTTTTTTTTTCATACAGAATGCATTCATTTGTTCTATCAGCATATTTGTGGAGATGTTAGAAAAATGTATAATATAAAGGAAAAAGAAAAGTATGAAAGCAACCTTTTCCTGTTTTGAAACCTAAGAATCCCCTCCAGTTTTGGCTGTTGCTTTCCTCCCCCCATCCCACCCCCCAACCCAGCTGCTCTTTGATCTGCCTATTCCTAAGCAGATAAATATATTTTAAATTATTGCTAGCCCCAGGAGACCTGAACTGGTGTTAGCTAGCAATGAGATGCTTTTAGGAAATCTCGCTAATGTAGGTGGCAAAAATGGCAAGGAAATATTCAGGACTGCAACATCTCAGCTAGTTCTGAGCCAAACTTAGGCTAAAATAAATGAGTGCAATGTTCAGTGTCTTCTTTGGGGTATTCAGCCACTAAACATCTCTGAAACGTTCTGATTGTTCTGTCTTCTCATTAGGAATTGAAGAATGAGAGCTTGTAAGGAGAGCAGTTTACTTTTATATGCAACTTTTGTTTAAAATACACCAGGCCTACTGAAAGCTGAGGTCTTTGGAAATGTACTTGGAGCTTCATTTTCTACTGCCTTTTGTCACCCATAAAATAGCAGTAAGCTGTCATCATTCTAATTTGTTGGCAATTCCTGTCAATTAGGCTAGTTATTCCTAAATAGCGCCAAAGTTTTAAAAGAAATCAAACGAGTTCTTGGGTTGGAGGCAGAGGGACAACTTCAGTGGCCTATGTAGAAATATATGCACCACATTACAAACATCAAGAGTGAATTTCTGGTCTTTGTACTGATTACTCCCAAATGGAAAGTCTAGGTAGTTTACAGGGTTAAAAGAGGGAGTTAATGTTTCTGAAAACCAGTTAAGGGGCAGCAAACCAGAGCTCTACTCCTTTGCATCAACCACAGAGGGATGTAAAGCACTTCTTCTGTAAGAGGGACTCAGTGTCAGGAGTCTGAGTCTGGAACAGCCTGGATGTAACTTTCAGGCATGAGCAGATCCAAGGCTGAGATGGATGCATCTCTCAGAGGCATTCTCGCCTTCTGGGATGCAGGAAGTTGACAAAAGATGCCTCTCAAGATGGAGAGAAGAGGTTCCTTTCTTCCCATAAAATTTATTCCCAGCAAATAGGCTTGTTTCTCCTTTTTTGATTCTAGAAGTGGCCGGCTCAGTGCTCTTTGGGGAAGTCACTTACCATGCTATAATTTCTCTGGTTTTGGTCTTCTTATCCACCTTTGTAAATCCTATATGCTGTTCTACATATCAGAATCAGAGTGAACAATGAAGATACATCCATCCAAGGTGACGTTCTTCTTGTTCTGCAGCTTGCTGAGTGAGGTATAGCCCTGGTATGCAGAGACATGAAAAAATTCCCTAGACAGGAGACAAAAAGTGAACCATAGCACTGGTTACTGAGATCAACACAGTACTATTTTACTAATTTACACAGAATCTGCTTACACTGAATGAATCAAACCCTCCTTCAAAGTGAAGTTTCCCTCTTCCCAACTGCAGGCATTACTGAGCATGCGCAGCAAGCTTTCTCAACAATATGTAAAAATTCTTAAAACTATCTTAAATATCAAGTGAACAACAATTGTGAACAATTGTTCTTTTTTCTTCCAGTTCTACCCTCAGTACTAGTAAAAGTGGCAACAGCTCTAACCTGCCCTAGTTTCCCTGTGGGAAGAGACTACATAGATCGAGGCTGGCAGTGTATAGGACTGCTCATTTGATATACAAAATGTTCTATTATATAGACAGCTGTGCCACAATTCTGGAGACCTGCTTTTTGCTAAAAAAAAAAAAAAATTCTCTCCCTTGCATAGTTTATTTTGGCTATTTGAAGGGCTTTCTAATGCTCTATCGAGTCCTTCACTGGTTTTCTTAAAATGTATGTGGCTGGTGGTAATTCATCTTGCAGAGAATAATTAATTGGCATTTTCAAGTGATGATCAATCTAGAATGATGTGATTTGGATTATTTGCTTAAAATAGTATTTCACTTACTGACAGTGTGTGGTTTCTGTCATTATTTTGATTTGTAGTGGCAGAATGCTCCAAGTAAATATGGCTGAAGCTGCCTGTTACAGACAACAGGAAGAAGAGCTGTATTCTGCTGAAACCATGGGATGGTTTTCATTGAGCTCATGCAATGGACTCCTGGACATAATTAAACAACATGTGGAATTCATAAGCTCACAAAGCTCCCTTCACAAAGCCATTGCCTTAAAATGTGTAGTCTTAAACCTCTTTAATGAAATCCTCAGAGCAACAAGTAACTCCCTCTCCCTACAAGTGGATTATTACAGTCTTCACAGCCTTGTGGAAGTTTTAATTGAAGGGCACTACTTAAAGAGATGGTGTGGGATGACTCTTAGGTAAGATTGATCAGTACAGGCAGAATTTTATTACAAGTGTCAATTAGATTGAAAAGTGTTATAAAAAAGATCATTTGCATAGCTTTAGGGGACAAGGAGACACATTATTCTGAAATCTCCTTTGCTGATTGTTTAGTGATTCTCTAAGGGTAACAGGGAGGAAATATTCCCTCCTGCAAGTGGAGATAGTAGCCACTTTCTGACTGGCTTTGATTTAAAGCTCATTAATGAGATATGTGCAGCTAATTAAGAGCAGGGAGAATTTAGCTATATACCACAGTGGAGAAGAGCATTTATCAGAGAGGATTGGACTATTGCCCTATGGAAGTTCAGTGCTGTGCTACCGGGAACAATTCAGTTCCAATGCTGCAGAGAAGGGCAATATAGCAAATAGCTAAAAATGGTTGAAGATATGTTTTTCCCCCTAGAAAAATAAAGTTGGACTGACAATGCATTCTTTTAATGAAAATCCTCATTTTTATTAATTCTATACAGTAAGGACAAGATCTTTCTTTCACTTTCACCCTTTTTATCTCTGGAGGGAGGGGAAGAATTAGAAGACAGAAAGCCTTTGGCTGCTACAACTACATCTTTTTTGGAACTTGAGATAGATCACATGAGTGTCTACAGTAGCATTTTAGTTGGGAGCTGGAGCATCCTACCGAATCAAGGCTTCCTTCAGCCCCCCCATTTTCTACACTTCTGTTTCCAAAAATGAAAATGTAATCAATGAAATAATTTTACATGAATTAGATTTCTTTTCACACTGAAACATGTCTGAAAGATGTACTCCAGATATGCACCTTCTCTTCTCCAGCTGCTAGTGAGCATCCAGGCCCTTCAATATATAAACATAAGCCTCTGGGTATATCTGTAAGCTTGTTGTTTATATTCCACTAAAGTCAGTGGAAACAGATGACCTAAATATTGTGCCATTTTGGACATCCTGAGCACCTACCTGGCCTCCAGGACACCTGTTCTGTCAGGTAGTACATGTGGTGTAGAGATCACATGTGGCATAGATTAACTGAAGATGCTGAATCTGACTTGGACTCAACAGAGTCAGTGGAGCCTAGAGAGTCATTCAGTTCACCTGAAAGTAGATGTGTGACAAGGTTTGGTTGCACATGGGGCTGTAGGAATAAAAAATGTCTGCACAGGACTGGTAGCTCTGACACAGGAGGAGCCTTCTGCAGCTGTACACCAAGCTGAAATACCCTAAAGGGCTGAAATGAGCCAAGAGACCTGTGTTTAGCAATGGTCACAGACAGTGCAGCACACTGTGGAGACAAGGATAATATATTTGTCATTTGTTCTGTCACTTCCCGCTTTGCTATCATCTAAAATTTTCCTCATTTTGGGAAAGGTACTGAACATGCATTGCCAGATGGAAATCATGAGAATGCGAAATATTCTGGGGAAAGTATTCACAAGAAAATATCAGACTTCTGCCTTCAGGTCCTTTTCTTTCTGTGTCTTTTCAAACAGATAACTTCCTATCAAGACCCAATTGTATGTTAAGTAATTTTTTCAGTATTGTTTGACTTTAGAACTCCTCTATGCAAGGGAGAGCTAGGTACATCACATACTTCCAGCCTAGAATATGAATATCATCTCCTGATGGTACTATTGTCCACCAACAGGGCATAGTGTTTCTTTAGGGGGATGAGATCACCTTCTTGAGGGAAATTAAAACTAGAGATCTATATTAAAATTTTTCCAATGCAGTGCATATTCATCAATTTATTCAATTTAAAAATTTATTTTATTAATTTTTCTGCTGTAATATTTTAGTTTATGATAAATACATATATTGTCAGAAAAAACTGATTTGTTATGAATATTTGCATATTGCATATATTTGAATTTATGTTTCTAAATTATACTTTTGGCTGCTTACCTAATCTCAAACAGTCATTCCTTTGTCATGTGAACTGAAACTCTAAAACGTCATTAAAAATAAACTGAGGTTGATTTGAATTACTACATTTGATATTTGTAGGTAATAGAGTGATATAGTCATAATGTGGACTGGTGCTACATATTTCTAGCTAGCAAACTAGTAAGTGTTAGAACAGTTCTTGGTATTAATGTCTCACTACATCATTTTTCACTTTGTAAAATTAATTTTTAAACAATTTTCTTTATTAAAATCTCTGAAGTAATTTACCTGTTTCTGTAAAATATTTCAATGTTTCTTTTTATTGATGTGTGATGCGACTTTATGCCACCAGCAAATGTCTTCTCAATGCAGGTACATCTTTTGCCTAACTCAGACATTAAAATGTTAAATAAGCTTGGTCTCAGAGTTTTGGGAAAGCCTAGAAAGATCCCCCTTCTATTCCAGTAAAAGTCCTTGTAGCACAGTCCTTGAGTTGTCAGTATTTTATCAAATATGTATTTTTTGTTTGCTGTGAAAAGTTACTCTTTTGTCAATTTTTTCCCCTAGTAATGGACACAGTACAAAAATTAATAGCTACTCAATGATATATTTGCCTCTTAAAATGCAAGAATTTATATTGCTTTTTTCTCAAGATGGCAACTTCTTTAATTGACAAATTCACAGAAAAATATTGTTCTGGTGGTATAGCTTATGTAGGTAGCTTGTCAGCTCAGAGTGACTTGCTAGTGGTCAAACTAAGTGTGCAGTTCTGAAAAACGTAGCTGTGCATATTCCCTTGCTGTTGGCTTTGATCATTGACTAGAATGTAACAGAGGTCGGTGTTGGGTTTTGTGGATGTGGATTTACATACTTTTTTGTGTGGAAATCAGCTTCAGAACCACAGAATCAAATCATGCAACCATAAAAATGTTGGTTGGAAGATGATCTGGGCCAGTTCTCTGCTTGAAATGGGAATATGGTCAATGCTGGATTGGGTCAGACATGTCTCCGCCTGGTCTTTGGTGGATACAATTTCACATGTATTTCTTTGAGTGCTTTTAGCATTCAAGGAAAGCAAAAACAAATGGGTCATGAGAAAGGGTGATGTGGAATTCAGATTTGCATTTGAATGAATATTCTCAGATCTCTTTCATAATATTCCCTTGGGCCATGAAAAGTACAGGCACAGATTACTGAGAAGTCTCTAGACTGACTGATTGATATGATTTGTATTTGCCATGTAAATGTATAATGTTTAATACTGCATCTATACAAATATAATGCTGATTGACAAACTTGCCCAGAAATAGTCATCTCCTAGGAGGAGGAAGTCATTAACATTTTAAAAAGCAAAACCCTAAAGGAAGGCTGTTCAGGCACTGCAAAGGAAGGTGCTACTTTGAAATGTGCAAAGGTATGAGCAGTCAATATTAAGGATTCCTTTGTTTTTATTGGAACAAAATTCAAGGATCTTTTTTTTTTTTTTTTTTTTTTTTCCAGTAGGAGAAACACTTGATATGCAAACTAGAAGAATTCAAAAAGGATTGTGGAATAATTAATTTTATGATATATATCAGAACATAAAAACAGAATTGTAAATTGCATATTTAAATTTTTAAAAATGAGAAAATGTACATCATGCTAAGGAAGCCCTTAGCATTCAAGCTTCACAGAGGACTTCTAAAGGGGAAGGACACTAGCTCTAAACATAGCCTACTTGCTCACAAGTTTCCAGACAGCAATTCTCTATGTCAAACAATATGCTGCGGTTCAAGGGAAAAAAGCTAGGCACAATTATTAGGTAAAGGTTTTTGGCCAAGATAACTTACAGCACACAAGTAAAATACCAGTTGAGATAGTCACCATTTATTGTAGGGTCCTGCCTTGAAGAATGGGAAACTAGTTTCCATTTTAATGAGTAGTTGTAGAGGAGGACGTTAGTTCATACATCATCAGGGAGAGAATCGTTGATGCCATGAGGAAGAAGTATAATGAGATTTGTTTTTATCAGCAAAGTTTGCTATATCCTTCAGTTTCTTTTTCAGCCTCAGGGCATCATCTTTTCAGAAAGGGTTGTGGAACCTTTCTGGATGTCCTCAATCTACTTTGCCTCTGTTGATCCTATACGCCATCCTTTTGCTTTGGCTTTTTTACTCCCTTCAACCTTTGTCTTTTCCCTGTTTGCCTTCCCACTCACTGCTTCCTCTCCTAATGGCTAAAATGGGACACATCTTCTCAAAGGGCATAATAACACATACATTTTAAACCGCTGGAGTTTGTGAACATCTTTCTTGGGTTTTATGACAGAGCAGGAGTCTTATGATGAGTGGCTGAGGGAGATGGAGTTGTTTAGCCTGGAGAAAAGGAGGCTCAGGGGAGACCTTATTGCTCTTTACTACTTGAAAGGAGGCTGTAGTAAGGTGAGAAATCATCTTTTCTCCTGGGTAACAAGTTACAGGACAAGACGAAATGGCCCCAAGTTGCACCAGAGGGCATCTAGACTGGATATTAGGAAGAAATTCTTTACTGAAATGGTGATCAAGCACTGGAACATGCTGCACAGAGAAGTGGTGAAGTCACAATCCCTGGAGGTGTTCAAAAGGTGTGTGGATGTACCATGGTTTAATGGCAGACCTTTCAGTGTTAGGTTAATGGTTGGATCCTATGTATTTAAAGGTCTTTTACAACTTTAATGAGTCTATGAATCTATGAAAATAAAAAGACCAGCCCAACTGTTTTGATCAACTGTGCAGAATGCTTTAATCTCCCTCAAAACACTGAGGAAGGATGATCAATAGCACATCAAAAGCTGTGCTTGATTTAATCTGCTGTATGATCACACAAACCTATAACACACTTATCATTTATTGCAGGACTTGTAGTTAGCCTTTAAAATTGTAACTTTGTGAGACTGCATAAGCCAGACATGAAGCTCCAACAGAGGTATGAAGTTGATCAAGGGACAGAAGCATCTCTTAAGAGGAAAGACTGAGGGAACTGGGCCTGTTCAGTCTTAAGAAGGGATGACTGAGAGAGGACCTAATCAATCCATGCAAGTATCTGAAGGGAGGATGCAAAGACAATGGACCCAGGCTCTTCTCAGTGGTGCCAAGCAATAACAAACAACAGGGGGAAACTGGAACACAGTTCCATCTGAATATGAGGAGGAACTCCTTTACAGGTGCAATTGAACCTGCCCTGGAAGACATTGCCCAGAGAGGTAGTGGAGTCTCCCTCGCTGGAGATATTCAAGAACCCTCTGGGCCCAATCCTGTGCCTTGTGCTCTGGGGTGGCCCTTCTTGAGCAGAGAGGTTGGACAAGATGTCCCACTGTGGTCCTGTCCAGCCTGACCTATTCTGTTGCTCTGTTGTAAGTCAGTTCCTCAGTTTGCTGTGGCACATCTGAAACAGAACATGAATGCCATGGAACAGGCCTGCAACATAGGATGCCTGCAAGAACCATTTCCTTTCCAAGAGCAGGAGATGGTCCCGTGAGCCTCCCACACTCGCTCTCTGCAGGGTGGCCAGCAACAAGTAACACATGGCACCGAAGGTCACATAGGCTGTGATTGAAGGCAAACTGCTGTCTGTGCAGTAACAACTAAAAGTTGTTTTGAAATGCACCAAACCAGGAAACTGGAAATGCAATTTCTAGAAGGCAACGTCACCCCTTTTTATTTCCAGAAATAGAAGTATTTTTCTATAGCACTCGGACTCCTCCTTCATTTTCAGTGTAATCAATGTGTTGACTTGCAGATAAGATCGATAATTCTGCTTCTCAGTCAATAAATTTCCTAAAATTTTCAGCCTTCTTACCAGGAAATCACTGAAGGTGCAGTTTTCCTTTCTGATTTCTCTTGCAGGCACGGTTTCCAGAGGCAATCTATTTGCTCTTTTTCTGCACTTGCCATGAGTTATAGTGTGTGCAGTAGTATTTTTACAGCTGCGTGTGCAGTTGAGACCTAAAATGGGTCACTGTAGTGATCCCATGTTTACAAGCCTTCCAAGAGTGGGGCATGATCCCACAGCTGATTTCTTAGCATTGGTGACTAGCACATTTATTCAAAGCCCATTCATTCAATATTATTTGATACTTGCAATATTCCAGGCCTAGTGCCAAGCAGCTCCTTGCTGGTGCCAGACTCTCATAAATACTTGTAAAGTTTTCTGCTACACTCCTGCTTAATCCTTCAGCCTCCTCTTTTATCTGCCCTTCACCTTATCTTCTCATCTACTTTTAATACACATACTACCTCTCCTTCTTGAATTTCAGGTCCTTGACTTTACACTCTTTGACCAGTTATGTGAGGCTGAAAGGGGAAAAGCAAGCAAAATGTTTTCTTGTTGGCAAGGCTGAACTCACAAAGAATAGTGAAACTTCTTTTTCCACCAGGTTATTGGTCCTTGACATCTGACAGCCCTACTCATATCTTTTTTAAGAGTGGCATTTATTGATACATGCAGAGCAATTGATAAGGATTGATTGAAATCTCAATCAGTGAAATATCCCACTGATTTAAGACAGACAGAGGTCCCCAGGGATCTGTGGGTAGGAACACAAAGTTTCTCCAAAGACCACTTTGTGCCTAGCTCTAAGTCCACTGGAGGCAGCTGAAACATTTCAATAGGTGTGGGAACAGTTATGGCAGAGGACAAACCTTTTCTCCCCTTGGTTTATCCTATTTATTAATACAATTTCAGATACAGAGGGGTAGCCTTGCAGTGTTTGATTACTTATTGCAAACATAGGTATTTTAAATCTATGGGTGAAAAGTGTTAATCTTATACCAGGTAATCTTGTTTATTGTGATTCAAAATTAGAGAAAGTAAAAAGAAATGAGTAATTAAGTTGATTTTTATTCTGCAATAATTAACTATTTAGAGACAGATTTTTTCTTGGGATCTATTTGCTGCAAGAAGTTTAGTATGGCAGATCCAATGCTGTTTAGTGAGACTTATACACACAGATATACCCAATGTATTTTAAATACAAAATGAGTACTAATTTAAATATGAAATCCATTGCTTCTTCCTTGCAATTTCAATTGCTCTTATAATTGAATCTCAATATCTGTATTTATAATAGCATTGTGGGTTTTGTCTCAGTCCCTCCCTAAGAGTAGTGGCACGACAGATGTTATGAAACCAAAAAATCTTAATAGATATTGATGGCATCCATAGATATAATTGAATTTTGCAGAAAAATAAAATAATATTTACCTTACTTGAATGAACTCCCAATGAGTTTTATCTGTTGTGAGCAGAATACATATTTTTATATGCTAGAATCATCACATTTTGCAAGGTCGAAAAGTGCTTAACAAACAATTTTAATTATTTTTTAAAGAAAAATTTGATTTTGCATTTTTGCTTGCTGCCTTAGAATATTATGCTCATTTCTGTGAGGCAGATATTCTAACAGCTCTTCCCTAATAAGGTAAAAGTTGTAAAAAACATGCATTTGAGATTTTGTAATTAAGTACTCAATTTGAGCACACTTACAAGTGCCAGAGGTAATGATTCTTTGAAGTTTATCGTTCATAGTAATCTTTTCATACTACAAAAAAGGCAAGTAGTACTGTGACCAAACAAAATTAGAACCATAAATCAGATTAACCCCTTGCTTAGTTTTTCACCAAACAACCAGTTCAATAAATCACTCTGCATGGTCTATACATTATGCTTACTGCTTTTCCTGTATCTACATCAGCACAACAGTGGGCCACAGTTATTTGATATCTTCAAAATGAGTTAATGAATATTTTTAAGAGAAAAAAAAAAGATAAGAGAGACACTATTTTTACTGTTTTAAAAGCGGTACTGTTTTCAGATGACATTGGGTTGGAGAATATGAACTGGCTGCAGCTGTGCAGCAGGAGCATGCAGTAAATCTCTTCACTATCATTCTTCTACCAATATGGTCAGTGACTGGCTGCTCCCCTTAGGGACAGGACCAGCTTCACCTGTCTGTGAACGTTAAACTGTGTGATTCCTTTAGGTACACCTGGAATGAAACATCTACATATTCCTTTGGAGCTTTTTGTATGTGGTGTGTTCCTATTGATTTTTGGTTCCACTGGTAGAGCTGGTCCATGACTAAACTCGCCCTCTTCCATCCTGCAGTCTTTCACAAACGATTAGCATGCTTGCATTTCCCCTATCCTTGCAACACAGCCCTGCATAAAATCATGCATGCTTTGGCTCACACTTTTTACAAAATGCAGTACATCTGTACATGAGTTTTCCTGGTATGGTCTAGAGACTGCAGGAGTGATCTGCAATGCTCAGTGAAAGAGAGGGGTTAGCTAGTGTTGGAAATGGTAGTTGGAAGTCGTTGCAGCCAAAATCAAAGATCCATTTTCTATTCTCTGTGCTTCTAACAGCAAACAAATTGCAAAAACCTCAAATCTGACTTGCAACAAGGAGAGTTGAAAAATTACTGTCTTTCAACCATCCCAAGGTAATAATAATGGATAAACACGTGAATAAAGAAATAAGAATTGGTCCTTGATGCATTGTTGATTACATCCCTTTTCTCCTGACTCTATGCTTTTTATGTTATCTATTTGGCATCTCTAAATAGTGAGAAAAACCTAAGTTCAAACTGAAATGATGAATACCTTGGTGTTGTAAATTAACATTCCTGCTTTTTGAAGCTGAGACCTTAAAACTGCTTAGCATGGAATATTTTTTATTTATAAGCACTGATTTTTATGTGGGTATTTTTCTGAAATCAAAACTATTCTTTTGAACAGTGATTGTGACATGACTTTGGCTGGAAAGGTGCCAAGGTGGAGCTTGAGACTATACAGTATTTTAGCACTTTTAAGCTAGCAAATATTAATAATATGAGCTATAACTCACTACTAACTATCAATCATTACTCATGACAGTGGTAAATTGTTTATTTAGATCACAGGAGATTCTTAATTTGCATTTGTCAAAGCAGAGACTTACACGGTGATTTTGCAGTCTTTGGATTGCAGAGGATTTTTTGTCTTATGTGCTTTCACAAATGTTTGTGAACATATCTAGATTAAATTTTGTATACATTTTTAAAACATTTAGTTCTAGAATTACTTCACAAAATTTAGCTTATGTTCTCCTGTCAGATTTATCTGGAAGGTGTCTCAAGAAAGAGATGTTATAGACACTGAAAAAACTGACCATATTCTCCTCTCTAATATGCATTTTTATGTATTCAAGAAATTTATAACCAGAGATTAGAGTATCAAACAGCCTGAACACCCTCTCTTTTAAAAAATGCTTTTTGCTAGCTACACTACTTTTATAACTAAGCCTTTTTATGAACTACTCAGTTGTCTTCCCTTTGTTTTACATATGAGGCAGCTGGGAAGTCACTCAATCTTGGTTTGGTCTTGTCCAGAAATAGAAGCCAAGACTGTGAAAGAATTAAATGTGTTTCACAGTGAGTCTTCTTGTCTTATACTTTAACCTTGGACTTCAACAAGCCAAGGCTTGTTTAGGCTAAACAGATCTTCTTCTGTCTCACAGCATGAACTGATTTCTTGAAAGCTACCTGATCCCAGTCAACACCTGTCCTGTGATACACTTTGCTAAAGTGAAGAGCTGAACTTATCTACAATCATCCCTTTTATTGCTTTAACTTACATTGTTTTATTCTTTTTAATACAACACATAGTATAAATGTTTATTTATAAGACTCCTTGTTGGTGCTTACTTGGGGATCATGGATTTGTTGACATGTACTGATTAATGCAAACTAATTTTTACAGTCCTTTTGTTCCTTCATGACCAAAAGGTGACTCAGTCATTTGAAATTTGAAATTAATAATTTCTAATGAGACTTTGATCACTGTAACCTCTTCAGGAAAAAATTTGCTGGCTTCAGATTTTAGGTCTGTGTCCTAAATGCAGTGCTGTGTCTGAGATGCTTGGCGCAGTGCTGCTCCTTACTAAACTAATTGAGTTCATTTACCAGGGTGTCAGTCTCACTCCTTTCTCTAGTGTTAGATTTTTTCTTTAAATACAAAATGTCTATAGGTAGTTTGTTTTTTAATATAGTATGGTATTTAACACTGAGAGCCCCAAAATACCTGAGCCACAAGAACGACAAATCACAAATGTACAGTTTAGCAAATTCTTAGTGACATTGTATATTCCTGCTAGAATTATAATGTACTGGGTAGGTTTGGCATAAAATGTCTGAATATGAAAAGGATTCTTTATCCTTATTTTCATTTTTTCATCTATTTGTATAAGGCAAAAGACTACCAATTATACATTCCTGAGGAAAAAAAAAAGAATATTGTTAGTGAAATAATTTGAAAAACAAGGGATCTTGTTGTCTAATATTGCCCTGATTCTTAGGTACTTGACTTTTTATCTCTCAGTCAGTCAACATGAGCCAAAAGTGGCCTAAAGGCTTAGATGTTCCAGTGGTTACTCCAGCACAATCTAATCTGTGACCTCTATCCCTTTGGTTTTTATAATGTCCTTATAAAAACATAATACATTTAAGTATGCTTAAAGTGCTACTGGCTATAATTAAAGTTCTGTCAGCCTTTCCATTATAAATCCCTCTTTTCAAGGTTTAATATCTCAGCGGTTTCAATTCCCACTGGGCTAAACTTGATACAGAAGCTGTCAGCATGAATGCAAATCCCTCCTACCTTCAAAAATATTTTCAATTCATAAAGTTGCTGTTTTTTATTGTAACAGTCCTACAGATTGCAAGAGCATTTCTGATAAGATCCCCTCCCAAAGTCTCTCACTCTGCCCTGTCTCATCTTACACAAATTAAGAGAGAAACGTGTCCTGACTTTGAAATGCACAGACAGAGTGATGGAGTTTCCTTTTTCCTTGTTTTAGGCTGTAGGTTGAGTGCAGCTTCTACCCACGTTGAAAACTGCTGACTCCAGGTTAGACCCCCAGACTCCATCAGGGTGCATCTGCCAGGATGTGGAAAGCAAAGTTAATCAGTGTATCACACATCTACCATTCACATCTTTATTTCTAAATACTAGACTGCATTTGCTAAACATTTGATTAATGGGAAATAGGTGTCTCTTGAAGAAACTGGCAGATGCCCTCTTTAATGAATTCCTCATCTGAGGATAAGTCTAGAACTGTTAAGCACCACTCTACCATGCCATCTTCAACATTATATTGCAAGTTGTATTTGTAGATAAGAATAACAATTCTTGATATTCCCTATCTTTGAAAGTGAAGTGCCTTATGCAGAGTAGCTTGGAACTGGCCTAAACCAGAAATAAAACAATTGTCAGCAGTCTGATGATCTTTTAATTTTATTGATGTCCACTTTCAAGTCATTGTAAAATATTATAGATAAAAAGCATTCCCAGTTTCTTGGAGATGAAGCATGTTCGTTCTCTTTTAGGTTTGAACTTTTCCCCAGATTCTTAAACAATTGATGCTGTAATCAAAAAATATTGCATCATAATTTCTGATTCTCTTCTATTCTGGGTCCATGAATCTTACATTTCTGAACAACAGCTTCTCTCCTTCTCCACTCTAGGCTTATGACGAGTATATTTCTGGAAGTGGAGGTGATTTATGGGACTAAAGACCTCAGAAATAGAAGGAATTTGGTCATCCCATTCTAGGTATCTGCTCAAACTTTGGGATCTTAAAAGAAAGGACCTGTCAGTGTGGAGAAGATCAGGGTTTGGAGCTCAGTTTCACAACCAAAAATCTCTCACTGAATCTGCAATATGGTATCACATACACAGATTTTGAAGCTGTATTTTTCTCTGGTGTCTAATTGGCAGTCATCACAAGTTCTGCTGCTCTGAACCCCATTCTAGGCAGTGTGTCAGGAAATACACCAATAAACAAGGATTCATGGCTATCTGTGTAAAATTAAATTTAAACATCGTAAAAGAAAGAAAAATACCCTTCTTTTGGTGTGTGTGCATATATATATATATATATATATATATATATATATATATATATATGCTGGTGAATGCACCTTGATATACATTTACATGCTTATACACGTGTACTTTGGAGCATACTTTACCTTACAGTTTGTTTATACTGTGGCAGATTTGAAAAGGGAAAACTCAGTCAAAATAACTCAAATGTTATCATGTTTCTTCTTTATGACTGTCTTAGATCTAATAAGGACCTTTAAGTTTGACTAAAACTATAGACTAAAATGAAAAGACTACTTGTTTGCAAAAGAACTAAATTTTCTTGCTCTGCAAGTCAGCGTATTTTCACCAGTTATAATTTACTGGCCAAAGTCAAATACATAGTGTGTTGTAGTAAAAATTATCTCTGAAAAATAATAATATATTCTGTTAGAGCCCAAAGATACCTGACATTCCTGAATAAGAACTTGAACTAGGCTCATACATGGAGCCCAAATTAGCTGGGGAGTAGCACTGGTAAGAGAAAAAGATGCAAGAGATGAAAAGGCAGGCACCATAAAATAGTAAGGAGAGAAAATGAGTCAGAGAGACGGTCAGGCCAGTTAGAACTAACGCTTGTTAAATCTCAAATAAAATATGCAATCAAGAAAAGTTCAGCGTCCTACTTTTGAGAAAGAAAACTTGAATGCAGAGTGTTGCTTTTGGTCGAGTACAGCCCAGTGCCAGCATACATAGGCACATGTCTGCTCAGAAGCCTACAGCTGTTGTGCTTTTCACTTTGGTTCACTTGAGTTCCTTTGTCATTCAGGTGCATTGCCTTATTGAACTAAATCCCCATGTATTTGGAAGTCACTGAAAAGAGGCTACATTTGTAGGCATTCTAACTGTGCTTGTTATTGTTTGTGACTTGAAATGGGTTCATAAGATGGTGGAATAAAATATTAATGAAAATGCATTGGAAATGTGTTAAAGCAACCATTTCTGAAATATATAAAAAGAGTGCTTTTTTTTGAGGGAAAGGAAGCAATTTAGTTTCAGTTTTTAAATATATTTATATACATATAAATATAAACATAAACACGTACAAACAAATGCACATCCTTCTAAACAATTATATTTTTTAATATATCCTTAGAAATCCAGCTACAATCATAAATATGCATTAAAAAATATATCATTTTATTTTATCAATAGATTAATTCTGTAATCTGCAAATAATTTAATAATCTTCATAATAGTGTAAGGAATGTACTACACCAAACACATTGGATTTTTGTAAATCTCTTTCATATTGGCAAGATCTAACAAAGATGCATGCTCCTATTACAGGATTTACACAATGCTAAATATTTTTAGATTGATTTCAGTGGAAGTACTCAGAGATAACTCTTGTAAGAGTCTCAAGAGGATCTAGTTTAGCAGTAATTTTATACAAGTGAAAAAATACAAGAAATATAATAGAATTTGAGGATTTAATCTGTTTGCCTTTTAACCTTTATGAAATGTAAGACCTTGCATTTTCAGTGTAATAAATGATTTGAAGAAATTTAAATCTAATGTAAATCTAATATTTTTTCTTATAACAATTGATTCTGCTTTAGTAGTTTTGAATGCCTCTCATATAAATGATGGAAAGAGGAGTAACATGAAGGAAATGCTCAAATGATTGTGCACATATTATTGTTGCAACTAGTTTTTCTGTTACTTGCAAATATAAGTGTTTTAAACTAGAATAATGCACATCAAAGTGACCCAGAGCTCAGCTCTATCCAGCCTTTTTACTTGAGCAAAGATCTAAACATTTGTCTCCTATGAGATAAAATACACAGTAAGACAAGGACATGCCAGCTCATACAAAACCTAGCAGGAGAAGCTCTCTTTTATTTTATGAGGCTTTTGCATTTGAAGGAAAGTAGCTGGTAGCCAGTAAATGTTATATTTCTCCCATGCTGTCTTTTCTCATATCTGTATTTTCACAGTGCAATCTTCATTTACTAGAAAATACAACAGAAAGTTGCAGGGAGCAGGCAATGAGGCTAAGAATTTAATTTTCAAGCTTGGATCCAAACTCAGATGTGTTCCCCAATTCATCTCTTACCCACATTAATAAATGTCTTTGCCAAGGCTTTGTGGTGCCCATCTGGGCTCTTGGCCCTCCTGTGGGTGGAGAAAAGCTGGGGTAAAATTGTGACTGTTAACTTTATTCTTTCGGTAGCAGGACTAGATCAATGTGAAGTCAAGGGCTCTGGTTTTTCAAGAAACAGTAAAAAAAATAGTTTTTAGTTCTCGTGTTTCAGCACTCTTTGAGCTGTTGGGGACAGATGAATTATCTTGCAGTAGCTGAGAAGATAAAGTTACCAACTGAGTTAAAGTCTGTTTGCTCAAAGTTCTTCACTCAGCTGTGCCTTTTCTGTGGGCACACATGGTCATTCTACAAGGACATCTACCCACCTTACCCCCTTTAGTGCTTTTGTTTCTGTGCTTTAAATGTGGCTGAAGAGGCTCTGGTATTATGACATTTATATAAGTAAACCTGTCATATTAGGGCATGAGCCTACATGCTCTGTATAGAAATTTATTGTGATTAGGATTTTTCTAGAGAATGCACTTTGTAAGACTTTGCTTCTAATATTTCATTTCTGCTGATCCTGTGCAGTGTGGGGAACTTGAATGCTACTTGATTCCCAAATAACCTGAAGGTGTAACTAGTGCTCTTAAATCTTGCAGCTGTTCATGGTCTCCATGCAATCATTTACGTGGTGTTTTTCACCATGATGGCACAGTGTCTTACCAGTGTGTGTGTGTCCAGAGGATCACTGTGATCATAATTCTGGATCAGATGTTTAGTAGTTTTCAAGGTTTTCAAGATTTTCCAGATTAGACAAGGTAAGAGGTAATAAACTGAGATGATGGTTTTCTTTATATATCCTCTGAGGCAATTTGGTTTTCCAAATGACATTTGTGATAAGACGGGAAAAAAAGGACAAGATTAATTTTAGTACTGTTACTAGAAACAATAAACAGTTTTTTTGTTCTTACTCCATGATAGAAAAGAATCAGCCAACTTGTTTTGTTTGCCCTTAGGTCATGGAAAAATGTTGTAAGGCTCACAATATAAAAACAGCAATGAATAAGCAACTGAGTAGTTTCTTTCGTGTTTCCAGAAATTAAAAGTGGTTTATTTTCACCAACTTAATTTTTACCCTCCATTTGTTCATTGAAATTGCTGTCTGACAGATAGTGCTTTATAGCTTCATAGATATGGCTGCATTTTTCTGAGAGACTATGGAAAACTGCATCTGCAATTTTTATTGTAAACTGCAATGAAGCATAAGGTTTGGCTTACTAATGAAACTCCTCACAGTTTGCTAAGACATAAAGAGGCAAAAAGCACAAGGAAAAACAGAATTGTCTGGAGACAAGACTCTGTCTGGATTAAAAAAAAGGAGTAATAAAAGAGTAAGAGAATTTTTTCAAGAGAAAACAAAGGAAATGTTTTCAAAACATTTCAAAACATAAAAATTCGAAGGAAAATATAAGGTATAAGTTATCAAACAAAAGAGAAGGGCTCAGGTAATTTTTTCAAACAACTAAACATTTTATAGAGTAGAATCAGCTTTCATCACACAACAATTTTCTCAAAACAGATGTTTTTCCTTAAACCAAAAGATAGACTGCTCCATGTCAGAGTTACCTCTCATGATATTGTTGGATTCCAGACTTCAACCAGAACAAGAATTTAATGTAAATCTACACAGATATAGTTAAATATAACCTTATTTACAAATTGGCTTTTCAGTCAGGAAAATCACACTGGCATTATTTGGTCACCACGATTGTACAACTTTATCTTACATTTAAGAAATAAATAAAATTAAAAGATACAGTAGTGTAAGGAGTTGGATATCTTGGGTTTTTTATAAAATATTTTGCAGCTCTTTTCAAGTCTGTATTAAATGCTTAAGATAAATTGTACATGGTCTGAAAATTAGGAAAAAATATTCTGTTGGCATAAAATTCATTATTCTCTGAAAATCACAGCAATAATGAGAGATATGGTGCCTTTAATCTAATTTCTCATCACGTCCTTCTGCACAGCCTTGGTGCAGTACCTGAACTTTCCAATTCCCATCTTCCTCAGAGGAAGCAGCAGTAGATAGAAGAATTTGGGGTGGGGTTTTTTGTTGTTGTTTTCTTTGTTTGTTTGTTTTTTCATTTAATGTTCTTACCTTGATCTTGCTACAATTCTGAGGGTATGAACAGATAAGCAAATTCTCACAGTGTTACAAACGCATTTATGACACCTTCACTCTTCCATGGTGCACAGATTGTGCACATTCTATCTCGGATAAGGTGCTATTTCTTTAGCTCACTAAGCTGTGTTTGCTGTTGAGAGAAGGTACAAGTACAAAAAGTCTACATGACATAGCTGGTGCATGGAGAAGCATTTTCATTCTATCCTTTCTCACTGGTTTGTTGCATGTAAGCACTTACAATGGAGGCATCACTGCCATTGCTCCTTTGAAAGGGACTAACCAAAGATCCAGGGTCTTTCATGTTGCTCTTGTAAAAAGGCCATTAATCTTAGAGTCTTGTTTCTCTTTAGCACAATCCTATTCTTTCAATTTTTGAAGTGGAAAGAAACTGCAAACCCCAGTTCATAACTTTCAATTTATTTTGGTTAGCAGCCTCCAAAAGTTTTTCTCTGTAGGCTTTTTTCTTCTAGGGTTTCCTCCAACTCTCTCCCGAATCGAGCTCTTCATGTGTGTTTCAACATGTGGCTCCCAGCACAGTTTCATACATCAAGAGACTGAATTCTTGAGCAGACCTGGTGAAATGGAGTGTGAGCAGGTGAGAGGGAGAAAGGGACATAATTAGTGACATGAATCTGTCTCTAGCAACTCTGTTCAAGGTCTTCATGACTCCAGAATGTCGGAGTGAGAGCAGGTCAGTGGAGAGGCCAGCAGCTCCTCTAGCCCCAGAGTGAAGTGATGTGCAGATGTTCTCCTGACCTAAAGGCAAGCAGACCCACTGCCATGGGGGCTCTGCAGCAGCAGTGGATGCTAGCCATGGGCTAGTGAGGCACCACTTCAGCTCCTTTGGATTCCAGGTATGTAAGTCTGTGGGTTTAGTGAGGGAGGACAAAATTTTCTTCACTTGCTGGTGGTTCAAAAAGCCACTGTGCAGACCTTATAAGAAGTGGATTTTGCATTTAAAAAACAGGGAAGGAATTATGAGTTTTAGCATACTTTTGACCATTCTGTTAAAAATGAGTTAATTAAACTCCAGAGATGAGGAAGACCTATTGAAATGTTGGGTACATTGACCTTTTCCTTTGACTGTCACCTTATTTAAATAATTCCAGGTTTAATTAACTGACTTGGAATGAATTGATAAAGGGTTACTGTCACTTATAATTTCTCCTCTTTGAAATACAACAGTTCTGTACAATTACTGCAGCCTCTTATAGTAACCCTAATTATTAAAGTGAATAGTTTTAAAAGTTGCATTTTTACTTTTAAATGTCTAATAACTGAATAATAAACTTTTATGTAGATCAGTCACTCTTAAAATTTAGGATTTTTGTTGAAGTTTTACATAAATATACAGAAGAGATGTTGGCCTTTTGGAAGTTTAGTAACACTTCATAAAGATGAAAAAGTTCCAGCTTCTCCATCTAGGTAAGAATCCCAACTTGAGATCCTGTGAATTGAAAAATGCCTTTAATATACCAAAGAAAATAATTCAGATATGTTGATCACGATAGTCCATAGGTTGAAGTTACAACTTTATATGAAAAAACAAATGTTTTTCTTTTTAATTTTCTCATTTTAATATACTCACAGTAATCTTTTGCTGGTAAGCCCAGGAATGACAAAGAAAAATTCATTACTCTTGAGAAGTGGAGGAATATCTTTCCAGAACCAATGAATGATGCAGCCTTGGGCTATTGTGCACTGAGACTGGCACAGTTCTGCTGGCAAAGACATCTAGTAGTAGTAGTAGCAGCAGCATAACTGCCCATATTCCAGTTTGATGAAGTTCACCTTCTCAATGCAAGACTAAAATGCTGTTAAGCTGATTTCACTGGTATAGACAATATTGTCAGGTAAGGATCCTGGTACTGTGCACTGCCAAAGAAACCTTAATGCAGACTTGGCCTAAGGTACCAAACCAAAACATACATAATTAAGTCATATGCTACTGAAATCCACACTAGAAGCCCTGTAGTCTTTGTCTGAATCTCTAAGGTAGAGCAGTATAGTCATTTTTTGGGTCGTAGATAACACCATTGGAAAATATATAACCAGAAGCAAAACAAAAAAAAAAGGATTCAAAAATATGTAGCCACTGTTAAAGATGGTTGGTCCACGCAGAGTGACATTCTGTGGCCTT
This sequence comes from Oenanthe melanoleuca, assembly GCF_029582105.1. Lineage (NCBI taxonomy): Eukaryota > Metazoa > Chordata > Aves > Passeriformes > Muscicapidae > Oenanthe > Oenanthe melanoleuca. The sequence continues at coordinate 66,292,760 of NC_079333.1, read as the reverse complement.
GTGTGGAAAGGGATGGCACACACCTCTTCCCATACTTATGGTGGACATACTATTGGGATGCCTCAGCTCAGAGGGATTGAAGCTAGCAAAAATGGTTCTTATGCATATGCAAGTAATTTATGGAAAGCAACATCTGAATGTGGGAAATCTATTGCATTTTTCCTGAGTACACTGCTAGTGCAGAGCTGTGAACTGAGCTCTTTTTGTGCACATTCAGTAAAAAGTTGCCTAAATATCCTTCTGTGATTTGTCTATGCTGCTAACCCTTCCCTCCCCCCCCCCCCAAAAAAACATAAGAAAAGACCTCTCCCCAGCCCTAGAGTCATGAGCTGACATCACTCATAGTGCTGAGAGATAGATGTTAGAACTGAATGTCACTCACAGGGTTCACTGACAGCACCCTCTAGAGCAGACGGGCTATGTCCACATTATACCTACCTATGTTTTCTCTTGGCTTTACATGCTGCCCCTTGGGCCGCAAACCAGAATATTTTGTTTATGTCTTGATTGCTAGATAAACTATTTCCCAAATTAGTTGGAAGAGAAGTAGTTTGAGCAGTTGAAAATGCTGCTGGGAGGCAGACAGCTAAATTAGACAGTTACTGGGAGGTGACACTAAAACTGTGTGGTCAGCTAGAGCAAAGTGCCCCATCCCTCTGTTCCTGAAGCCTCTTTTATTTAGTTGTACTGGCAAAGTTTATCAGCACACTAGACAAAATCTCCAAAATAAAATGAACAATTCTCCTCAATTTCTTTCACTCTCTTGCTGTCTTTGTATACACAAACATGGCATGTGTGTGTGCACATATACAACTATGTTGTATGCTATTTGTAAGGAATAGCATCTCTGTGCATGCTACTGTGTAAGTGTTGATGTATATGCATGCACATGTGTGTAATTTGCTAGATTACTTTGAACTGTCAAATAAAGGTGCTTGTGTTTATTATTCATGACTCAGAAAAGCAAAGAAATAGCCTAAGGAAGAGAAAAGAGAAATGCAGAGCTTACAGAAAACACATCTCAATTTTATAGATGGGGATTTCAAAACATGCTACTTTCTTTATAGTATATCCATATCATGAACCATCAATTACAATAGTCAGGAAAGTGATGCTGCAGCTTAATGACATAGCACATTATTATCTGACCTAAAGAGCTGTGAGACATAACCTCCATCAAACCTGCTATTATTATCACTTTGTACTTTCTGATCATGTGGAATGGATTCTCTGTCTCCTTGTATATCTTGAAGGGATTAGATTGTAATTTTCTGGTGTCATTTGCTGTACCTCATCATTTGCCTCATGAAAGAAAACAGAAAACCAACTTCATTAAACAGTAAATAAAACCCAGGATGAAGACAAAACATCTAGGATGGATGTTGATAATTAGTTTCTCGGTGCAAATTAATGTTTTGAAGGAATTGCTTGATAGTTATGATTTGGGTTGTTGGGTTTTTCTCCCTTTTCTCTCTAATATTTTTCTGGATTTAAATAATGATGGGGTCTGAGGTTATTAGAACTTCCATTCTGCATCTTTGGACAGTGTTACAAGTAATAATACTATGATTTTTTTTCCCCTGCAGTGCTTACCACCTTTGTTTGCAACACATCACAGAATGTCTTTATGCACAATACAAATTAAGTTCTGATCATGACAGGAATTTATGATAATCGAAATGGGATTTAGTTGCCTAAATATAGGTTTTCAATGTACACAGGGTAGGGTACCTTCCTTGATCCCCACACAGTAGTCTTATGGCTCCTGTGTAAAATGAGAAAAGTAAAGATTCATCTCCAATTCAGTGTTGTACAACTTTAATCTACAATGTAAATGTACAAAGCTGCAACTGACTTGGAACCAACGGAGATATTCTGGACAGTGAGATCTGCTCCCTCACTGAAGTCTGAATCCAAAGAGAAGACTGCCCTGGGTATAGCTTCATTTGAAAGTCCACCTAAGCTGTCCAGAACCATGGGAGATCAGCTGCAGTATGAGTTGATAGCCAAACTGCATAGGTTAATTGTGAATGGGCACCAGGTGTAAGGAAGCTGGGAGTTAATTCTGCTGTGAAAACACATGCACAACACATTCACAGAACAACAGTGCTGTGTCCTCTTCAGGAGGAGACTATTCTTTCCCAGGTCCTTTACTCCAAAGTCAAATCTCTCCATCTCTTCTGTGTGTATTCCCCCTGGCCCAAGGAAAGTAAGATATTTCTGCATTTTCAGCTTTATTTTATGAATGTCTCTTCCTTGATATGAATCAAAATGTTCAAAGGCACAGCATCTGGCAAAAGGCTTGTGGAAAGCTCAGTATCTGGAGCAGTTGCAATGCTGTTACAGCTGTATGAAACTTTGTTTCTTGAGCTTGACAGAAAAAAAAAAAGAGAAATTTAAAATATATTTTTGGGTCTGTATTGTATCAAGTTTATATATACTCAATTTTTTTTTTTCTGGCCAGAGGAAGCCCTCTGCTGCATAGTTTTCCTCAAACTAAAATAGTCCATTCATCTGTAAATAAAGGGACTGGGTAATTTTAAGAAAGATCTTCACTCTCAATTGCTTCTTGGACAGAAACAGTACTGCCAGCAGGAGATGAGATTCCCAATGGGCTCCTGGTGACCTGGCCTCATTAACCAAGTTGTAAAATACTGTGATGGGGGAAAAGAGTCTTTCCTGCAGAGACAGTTCTGTTCTGATGGCTAATTAGACATTCACCAGGGAGGAGCTGAGGCACACAGCCTTCCTCACAGGCACCCCAAGAACTCGTCTGACAGGTTCATTCTCACTCTTTTGGATCTCTCAGTCAAACTGTTGGGTAACAGGATAAGTACATACTCCCTCTGCAAAACTTTTTTGCTGTGTTTTGACTCATCATTTTAAAAAGATGTGAATGATATTTTTACATTCCTCAACCTGTACACAGATAGCAGGTTATCGAGACTATAAAAAGAAGTAATTTTAACTTCCATTTCACTGCATTAGTAGGTAATGGTGATAATTATGATTTTTACTACACTACTTCTATTAATATGATTATTACTATTGCTTATATTTGTACTAACTGAATAACTGAATTCCATTTCAGGAATAAGCACCTGAAGAATAGTATAAGGTCAAAAGCTTTCCAATGAATTTTAATTCTGCTGTATAATTTTTTCTTATTTTGTGGCCTTCTTTTTCCATTTCTTTATAAAAGAGCTATCAGTAGTTGATGTGCTCACATTGGAAGCTTGTTTATGGAAGCCATAATTTCTATAGAAGTCTCTGAATAGCCTTTAATACTTTTAATATGTCTGGACCAAAAGTCCCTTTTAGATTGTGATCTCTGTACTGCTGTTCAAGCTAAGCAGCATACTATCAAGATCTCTTCCCTCTTGGACAAGATGCTCCTCAGGAACTGGGATGACTGCCTTGCATTCTGTCAGAAACAGGTATTTTTCCACAGCTGTTTGGCTCTGGAATGCACTGGGTCACAGAGCAGCATCTGTGTGTGCATGTGGCAGTGCACAGAACTAGTTAAACTGGATGACTCTGTGGGGCTTAGTAGATCAATTGCCATTTTCATTTGGGACAGCACTTGAAATCCTAATGAGAACAACAACACTTGTAATTAGGAGTCTACAAAACCCTCTAAAATAATCACTTAAATTTAGAATGTAAATGTGGCTGTAATTAATTAGTCTATTTAGAATAAAGCTTTCTAATTAACAAATGTAAATTGGGAATTTTTTGTAGATTTCATAAGGACAAAAGTGTTTCTCATGGGAACTGAAAGGAGATGTATTTCTGTCTGAATGACTATTAAGCCCTGGTGGCTCACACCTCTGTACAAGCCTGTAGCAGTAAGAGGGACTGTCTGTGACAGGATCATATTAACACCTGAGCCACAGAGATTTTCCTAAGATGCATAATAGGAAACATTACTTTTTAAAATGGGAATGTTTTAAACTAAGGGTTATGTTTTTCAAAGACGAAAAACTGAATTCTAATCTGTAAGGATGACTGACCAACACTTCTCTACTGAAGACAGGGATTGATTATGGAAGTGAAAAAAATAAAATCATCAGGAAATTTAAACTTCTAAAATCTGATTTAATTTCATATCAGGATATTACAAAGAAAAAAGCTGGAAAACCCAAAGTGATTTTGGTATTTACTGTATGAGAGAACCCTGACATTTTACTTAGTGTTTAATATATTTTAATTTCTTTTTCTATTTCATTATATTTAAATTCTTCCATGATATTTCAGTAATTCTGAGTTAGTGGTTATCCTGTTTCATTCCAAAACAGGCAGGATAATTGAATGGCTGAAAAGTCAGGTATATGTAGCTCCACACTGACATGGCATTAGGTACTTTCAAATTTCACTAGGATCCTCATACAGGCAGTGGAGCAGTCAATAGAGTCTGTGCCTATCTTCATATGAGCTGCTGAGCAGCTTTCCAGATCCCTCTGACTGTGACTTGCCCCCAGCTGACTCCAGTAGGAGCTTGGATACCCATCCCTCCTTGAACACATGCCTTGTAGTGCCCAGATGTGTCTAAATGCAGATGTGCCCCAATGCCTGTCTGTCCATGAAATAATGTCAACATGGAAAAGAGATAAAGCCCAAAATCTCCAAACTGAAATAGGTCTGAAGCATTGTCCTCCTGCAGTTTTCAGCATCAATATGAATGCTTTGTTCCTGCATCTGTTTATGCTGAAACAACTTAGGAAAGAAAAGAGGGGGATGAATGGGAAAGAGAGAGGCAGGGAGAGAGGGAAGAAAGAAGGAAAGAAACAGAGAAAGTGCAAATGCCAGCACAATTTTTCCAACACATATGATGACTATGCACTGTCTATAAGGATGATATTGTTTTGGTGTAGTTTTTATGTGGCCTTTAATAAATAACTTTCTCTGTTTATTTGAGTTAGGTAGACAACTACCTTTCAGAAAAGGATGATTCCCAGTTGTTACTGTCTAGAATCAAATTAAAACAGTCATATAGAGATAATGGTATGTCTCCCATTACCATTACCCTTAGTTCTAGCATGCCAACCCACTAATTAATACATACTTTTAAAGCTGTGTTTGCCATAAATGAGTGTTTTAAGGTCACTCCTGAAATCATAGTGCAGCCTGGGGGGTGGAGGGGATGATACACCATTACAGCATCATACTAGTGATTCCAGTATAGAAAAACAATCAGCTAGAGAGAGATCAAAAAAGGCAAATGAAATTATCTTTCATAGATGAAAATGCATTTAAGTTTGAATATGTGCCTCAGTTTAACTCTCTGAAGCAGATGGACTTGTTTCTCTTTTCTTGTGCCATAGTAACATTCCATGGCATTTCTGATGTTCTCCAACAGTATAGCCTGTTGTCTTGTGACTGAGTGCTATTGCAGGGGTCTTGTATTAATTCTTTAAAAATAAGTCACAACATAGAAGATATTACTCTTTTTCAATATCACCTAACTGTGACTTCAGCAGTATAAGAAATTTAGGTTCTTGAACACGTTGAAAGTATGATTGTGATATGTCTGCAAATCTCAAAAATTCCCATGTGAAAAGCAAAGATTAATTGTACAGTATTTACACCTTTTCATTGATAACTAACACCATAAAACTGTACAAATGGCAATTTGTTTCTTTTTCCCACAATCCCTTTGGCTTTTAAGGGATGTTCCTCAATTAGTTGAACTGTGTTTCCTCTTGCTTGCTAAGCACTTTTGGTCAAACAAGGAATGGCAGAGGTCCACAATTAGATCAAAAGATCAATCCTAATGTACCATTTTCTCCTCACCCTCCTGCTTTAATAAAGTGGCTGCAGTTCTCCAGGGGACAACTCAAAATCCGAGTACTGATATTTCTAAATTAGCTGACTCTGTGACCTTGCTAGTAATTGCGTTAGTTTATCAATGTTCAACACAATTTATTACTCTCCAATATGTACCAAAACGTTTATCTCTCAACACTAACAATATTAAAAACCTAAACAATCTGTTGAGAAACAAAGGACTATTCAATAAGAAAGATGCATAATAAACTGGAAGAGACTAAACTGATGGGTAAGAGGATTAATCTAGGAAGTAGTCATATGTGAAACAAGGAAAGAATTTTTATGCTGTATTACATATATGGCTTTTTCAATATCTGTAAACAGCAGATAATTTAAATAAAACCTTTCTTTTTGTTTGATTCATCCTATCTCTCTCTCTTTTTTTTTTTTTTTCTCTTTCTTTTAAAACCAGGAATGAGCTACTGATTTTTTATAGCACTGAGCATATTACCCAGGCACCAGTGAGAAAAAATGAAGACTGATAAAACCTTATCTAAGCATTTAAAAGTCATTTGGACACATTGATCAAAACTCACTCTGAAATTAAACATATTAAATTTAGATGGAGGAAAAAAGGCATTAAGTTGATGGAACCCAATTTTTGTATGAAGCAAACAAATGGCATCATTTCACCAACCTTCTCATCTTGATCACATTGCTATGCATTATTTAAAATATGCACTTGATTTGGGTAGTTAATAAGCTATCTGTAAACTTGGAGTAAATTTGATCGTGGGCAGTGCTCTTCTAGTTCCTGCAGAAGGATTATTGATTTGTTTTTACTTCTGCTAGATGTCAGTTTGTGGCATTGTGCCACCAGCCATGAATCAGTGTAACTATCTCTGCTCATGGTGAGATAAGAGCGATAAAGAGCAGAAATGCACAGAGTATGTGCAATCTTTTAAATTATCCCATTTACTTAGAGCTGTCATCAGCTCAGCACTTCTCTTTGCCAGCAGCAGTCATACAGGATTCTGCTGTTGTGGGCATTGAATCTTCTGTCCTTTGGGGATTTCAACTAAACCCCCCAGTCAAATGCAAGAAAGCAACTAAAATTTACCCTAGCCCACAAGTTAAAACAGTGAAAATGACCAATGTGATGTTTTAATTTCTGCTGTAGAGAAACACTGATCACGTCTGCTGGAAACTGAATCATAAAATCATACTTGCAAGCTTCTGCATTCCTCTATAAATCAGTCATCTTAATTTACTTTGATAAAACCAAAGTAAATTAATTTGCTGAAGTAAAACAGTTTTGCCAAAGTGAAGGAATTTACTTTGTCCTTTTTGGATTCTTAGAGACTACACCTAATTTAGAAGAGGTGTGGAGCAATAGGAGCAGAACAGTCACACTGACCTTTTTGTGGTTGGAGTTGACTTTTAAATGGTTCTGTTTTCATTCTGAGGGTTGCCCACCTCGGCTGTCAAAGGATGTGAGGTGGTTCCTGAAGAACAGCTCCTTCTGAAAATGCTGTGGCTCCTTGCAGTCACACCACAGTGTGAATCAAGAGAGCAGGTGAGGATGGCCAGGGAGCTCACTTCAACAACACATTCCTGTTCTGACATAAAACAGGGTAAAATAGATGAACTGCTAAATACTACCATGACATTCTTCAAACCTCTTTGAATTAAATTGTTAACCACATACCATGTAAACTTCCTAAAGAACAAAGGTGTTGGGTGTTTTTTTACAACCTTCCTAATACTTTCACAGAAAAACCACAGTCTAAAAATGTTTAAAAGTGGTATTTTATCCATCTAGTTATTACCAGATGGAAGATCAGGGTCTTAGAACAAGAGTAAGGGTTGAGTGTTATCAGGAACAGTGGTGAGCATAAATCCCAGTTTTGAGTGTTTCTGTCAGCTCAGAAAAATCTGAATCCACATTTAGTAAAAAGCAAAATTAGTTGTAATGACAGAGAACTAATTTGTATGGTGAAATTAGCATCAGCTAACTTAAGGTTTCTAACATGGGTGGCATGAGCTAAATCCCAGAGCTGCTCATTTTCCTTCTTGGACAGAATCTTATACAATTGGCTTAGAAGTCAATAAATAGATTTTAAATAGTGACATGAATCCTATACTACAGGGAAGTGTAAAAACCTTCACAACAGGCATAGTCATTCCTTCTTTCAGTGACTGCCTCAGAGATCTTTATGCACATCAGTTCTTGTGCACAAACATGTCCTTGTTTCTCCATACTCTTTTAAAAAGGAATTTATTTTGAAGAGTTTGGATTTTTTAAGATGTAGTACTTCTCCATAAATCAGATTTGCATAACTCCAAGGTGTTCCAGTAAGTTTTTTTATATGTGTGCTGGGGAATATTATTACTTTTACTCTGAGCACTTTTTTTGCTCAGTATAATATCTTATTTCTGTGTGTGACTATTATTTCTTTTCTAGAACTCCACCAGTTAATTGTAAAACATACAGTCTTCTTCATGCATCACCTTTTTATTTTGCATCTGGCTTTAAGATCAGGCTTTTTCTCCATCCTGTTTAGAGTCAGTTGGTCACATTAGGTTACTGTGACTGGATATAATAGAACATGACATGTTCGAGACACATGACACATTTGAGAACTACACTGAAAGCAAATGTGTTGTGGGGTTGGATTTTTTTTTTTTTTTTTTTTTTTTTTTTTTTTTTTTTTTTTTTTTGAGATAAAAGCCTCATGCTCTGTAATTTCAGTCTATTATTTACTTGCATTGCCATACTTTGTGATCTGGTTTGTGTTGGAAAGGACCATGTCAAGCCTGCTAAGGTCTTTCTGGGTCTTTCTCCAGCACGTCAGCCACACCACATATTTTTGGCAAAGTTGTTGGAAATTTTGCTGGTGGTGAGCTCCATCTCACTGTCCTTATTACTGGCAAAGATGTTTCATCAGCAACAGCCCCAGTACCAGTCCCAGGGAGTGGCAGTAGTCTCTGACCTCCACCTGGACATAAGTCATTGGCTGCAGCTCTTTAAGTGTGACCTCCAACAAATACCTTATCCACTGAGTGTTTCCTCCATCAAATCCACGTCTCTCCAGTGTAGAGACTAGAATGTTATGTCAGATGCTTTGAACAAGTCCAGCCACCAGGACTCCAATGAGAGAACAAAAAAGGGAACAAAATCATATGTCCTGGTGCATACACTTCTAGTAAAGGGTATTGTGTGGGATTCATTATACCAAAATTTAGGCAAACAGATGAAGTACTTGTGTTTCTAATCATCCCAATGTCCTTAAATAATTTCTGTCAAAGAGAGGTGAATTGTCATTTTTGGAGACCAGCTAGGACCTGGTCTACCTCTTCTCTTGAGAAAATCAATTTTTTTCTTCTTGAAGTGAGTTGCTGAGATGTCAGCTGAAGTGGTCTTTGAAAAAAGATGTTTGGCAGGTTAAACTGCTTCAGGATGATTTGTGCAAGCAGGATAGTTCATGACTTACATAATATTTGTGTCCGGCTATGTCCTATTAACCAGTAAGATTTTAGGGATACATTCAAGGTCACACCGTAGCTTCATTCATCTAGCTGGTTTTGATGGTGATAAGATCACTAAAAAGTATGGAAGAACCAGAGTAGTTGTTAACTGGCATATGTTGTTTAGGGAATTTGTGAAATATTAATCTATGACATTTTTAAAAGCTGGCTGAACTAATGACTGTCAGGATGGATTGAGTAAAATTCATTCAGCCCTGCCTTCAGTCATATCTGTGGATCTATAAATGCACTGACTCACTATGTTGGAGTTCATTCTGAATCCTGTCTCTTATTAATAGTAAAATAAATTGCAGCCTAGGTAACCTAAAGCTTGACTTGGGGAGTTAACATCATATTTGTGAAAGAGATTGAAAATAAAATAGAGCTTTGTGGATGTATGAAAGTACTTTTGTTATTCTTTTTATGCAGAAAGTGTAGCAGACAGTGTAGGTAGATTTATATAACTGTACCCTTGCCCAAAGCACGGGTAACGGAGACTGATTTGTGTGACAGTGCTGAGAGTTACTTCTGGAACTAATTTGAACATGTGCATCACATAGTGTTTTTCCTGGATCTCCTTTGGAGCTCTGTGGTGTCTCACTTCTATAAATCTTGTGGGGTGTGGGGTTTTTTTGCAGAGAGAGAGTGTTCATTTGCAGTTTTCAGGAGGAGTGTGAAACTACATGTCCTGGGGCTAGGTGGGGTGTAATATCATGTGAGATGTCTAGGACTGCAAAATTTGCTGGGGTCATGCTGCAGGGCTGTAGGGGAAAAAAGAAGCCAAACCTGTTCTGCATTCTGCCATCCATGTAGAGCAAAAGATCTCTTCAAAGGCAATTCATTCAAGGAACTCAGCCTTGTGTTCCTCCTTCATCTTCTGCCATCAACTGTGCATGACTGGAAAAGGTCTGGTCATTCCTAGCAGACACAGGAGAAGACTGATTATGTTCATTGCGTCCAAAATCAGCAATGCAGTCACAGATCAATAGACTTTGGGGTGCTGTTTATCAGGAATCACTTCCTAATCACAGATGCTAGTTCTGTTTTCTTTCTTCTGGTTCTTGTTTGCAAGAATCACATAGTGTTTCTCCATTATGTCCCACTCATGTCAAATCTACTGGATGTGTCTCACTGAGCCCTAAATGTGTTTCAGGGTTCACAGTGGAATTGCTGGCCACATGATGAGGGCGTGGCTCTGCCCCTATGGGAGTCAATAACAGTTTCACAGTTGACTTCACTTGAAAGGGGGCTCAAATCAAAGCTCAGTGCTTTTGAAATCCATACCCTAAATATTTTAATTCCTCAACTCCTTCTTCATGTACTTGATTTTCATAATACTTGTCCTTTTCAATTGGGAAGACGTGCTTGCTATGTCCATGAAACATTGTAATAGAACAGCTTAAAAAATAATGATGTTTGTGTTCTTTTATCACTGCTACAATTTATAAATTATTTCTGCTATTGCATGAAATCTGTACTGTCTCATAATGTTATGTCTTGCCATTGGTTTATTTTGTCACTTTCCTGAGTGTGTAATCACACACACACACACACACACACACACATATTAATATAATGAACTTCATACTTTGGAGTACTTACTACTGAGCTATTTGTAAATTAAACCACTATAAAATCAGAATGAATCAACTATTCAAGAATGATTCTTGCTATGCTAAAGTGCAAAACTCATTCACTTGTCTTGTAGCATCATATTAAAAGGAAGATGCATTCTTTTTTAAAGAAAACACAGCATTCATTTTCTTCTGATGTAAATAAAAGTGTAATACTGCCACATTAGTGACATTGCTGATTAAAGTAATATGGGCTGAAAACAGTATTACATTTTGTGTCAATTGATAAATAGCTAAATGCAGTTCAGGTACATTCACATTTCTTCCTCCCAAAGAAAATGTTCTGTCATAGCCTATAAGTTTGTTTTATTGGCCTCCTGAGAATCAATAAGAATAGCCTGAGTCTAGCCAGAGGTAAAATGCCAGGAAAATCTTACAGGTAAATGCTCTGTGCTGCTGTCTGTTGGTCAAATTGTAGAATGAGATTGAAATGTTGAGTTTATGCCCATGGTGGGTACACAATCTTTGCCCTCTTCCCCATCCTAGCAGCTCATGTCCCATGGTTAAGCTGTTTAATTTCAGTTGTTGTATGGTTACAGAGGTTACAGTTGCTGCAATTTAAATGAAAAGCAATTGGATTAATTACTTAATATATTTGATACTTAATACATTACTCAACATATTGTGAGTAGCTCACCACAGCTGAACCTGTCTGGATGGTGAAATCAAAATCAGTAGTTTGCAAGAGATGAGCTGGCAGAACCAAAGTCAGACTCCATTCTATTTATCTTAAAGTCACTGTGGCAGATGGAATGATTAACTTGAGCAGGGAGACAGCATTGTCTTGTCCCAGGTGAGAGCAGAGCTCTCAGGGGTGGAATCACTGAGGTCTTTGGACTGGGCCAGGAGAAGAAGTAAATGGTAGAGGTTATTGCAGAATTTCTCTAAAGTAGAATTAGGCAACTCCCCCTTCTTCAAATGATGATTAACATATTTTAGAAGATTCACAGGCTCTAGGGCTTCACTGTACCTCAAGGGCAAGCCCTGAGATGGACATATGTGAAAGTAAAAGAAAGATGAAGAGGCCTGAAGTACCAAGGATGCTGGCTGAAGAGCCATTTTTTTGTTGGTTCTGCCTCCATGTCCAGTTCACCCATTATTTTCCAGATACTGTTTTGAAATGCAGCCTTCATTCAGGAGGTTCATGTTTTTATTTTTGTAAATTTCATTACAGGTTCAAACAATCAACATCAGGATCTGTGATTTACTCCCTAGTCCAGTGAAATCATACATACATATATATATACGTATATAGATACACATGTATATTTATACAAATAACATGAGGCAGGACAATTTGAAGAGGTAAAATTGAGAGAAAATACCTGAAAATGTGCTGTAACAGTGCACAGCATGCTCCCTTAGAAAGGAGATTGTATTTGGACTCAAATTGCTTCTTCTGACAGGAGGAAGAATATGGAGTTGACTATCCCTGAAATACTGAATAGGATAGTAGCATTTCACCTCAGTTTACTTCTAAAAATGACTGATTTCATGCCTCAGCCAAATTGAGAGCTGAGGATTATGAATAAGAGATAGAAATAGATCTCTCTCTTCACCTTAGAATTAGGCATAAATTTTTCAGGCCTGATGCATCCCTCTCTTCAGTAGTTCTTGACTAATTTAGTCCTCCCCCTTTTTCATACAGCAACCTTTGTTATATTCTGCCTTAACTCTGTATGTTGAGCAGAGTTCAAATATCAGGGTGCAATTATCAACTGGTGTAAAAGACAATAGGTGCCTCCATTACTGTTTTTCAGATGGACTCAAGAAGACTTTAGCAAACAAAATACTGTCTAGGAAAAGAGAGAATTCTAGGAGGAATCTCTGTTCAGAAGGAAAAAACCTCACCCATCCCTCTGATGTTCAAACTTTTTGTAAGTGGTAATGAAACGAGATTTCAGATGGCGTTTAAAAATATTTATTTTTTAAAAACTGATATGTTATCTCAGCCACTATGCAACAGATTGCAGAGAGACTGGAAACTCCCAATTACTTCTATGACAACAAGAGCTGTGCTTTGGGCTTATCCAACACCAAAATACCAATCCCAGAAAAAAAACCCCAACAACCCAAACTTAAATCCATTACTTGTGCATGTCAGAGTGGTCCTTCTAAATCAGGAGAAATTTGGACCTAAATTTTTTTGGTTCATCAGTCCTCTGGCTCTTGAATTGGGAGTATGACTGGGAATCTTCATATTCTTATAAGAACATTTTGTGAGATGGCATTCATTCACATTTGATCACCACAGTGATGGAAAATCTGATTACAATGGTAGTTCTGTCTTTAGACAAGTGTTTGAAATTTGAAAAGCAAGTTTTTAAGCACAGTTTCACCTTGTTAGAACTTTCAGCCAGGTTCAGTACTCTTAATGTGCATGCCATTCTATTGCAGGGTGTTACAAGAAATTGCTGTGCTCCACTCAATAAAAGGTGGCAATTTGGCACCACAGAGTTAGCTCAGAGAAGCATTGTAGACTGTAATTACTTCCTGTTTGCTTTTGTGTTTTGGCACCGCCAGGTGAGAGGTGTTGGGGGTGTGCATGAAGTAGTTGTCATTAAATATAACCCAGCTGAATGTTTGATGAAGTGAACAAAAGGTAAAGCAAACTAGGCATGCAGTCAGACCTTTAAAAACAATCTTGATGTAAATGAGGACAGGCTTTGTTAGTAGATCAGCAGACTGCAGAACTGTGCAATCCCCAGTTTGCAATGAAAGCCTTTCATGCTATGCTACTGTAGCATTATAATTTTTATCCTATGGCTTTATTGCTGAAGCTGTGATAGTGTGTGTGCATATATACATACCCATACAGGCAAAATTTGTGTAATGAGATTAATGAAAACAACAATAAATATGTTTTCAACATCATGCAGCTGAGAAAAAAAAATGAGGATTGTATCTAGAAATGCATTAAATCTACAAAAATAGATTAATTTTAGAGCATTTACTGTTATTATTTTTATTGCTATTATTTTTATTTCTAAGGCTTACTAGACTTCATTCTTTCAGACAAAAACATGCATATCAGCTTTGCAGTGTGATTGCCTTATGGGCATAAAGCTTTGCATATTTACTGCCCATGAATCATACAAGTATGTGAAATCCAGTGAAGATTCAATTTTTCCTGCTAGATGCACCTCTAGCCGTTTAATTAAAATATGTATTATTAATAAAACTAGATTTAAGTCATATTTTTTACAGATATGACTGAAACATTAAGGGCAAATTGTTTGATACTTTCACAGTAATTTGCTTTTAATGTTTTGTGCCTTAATCAAGGTAATCCTGGGATAAGGTTTGTACTGCTCGTGCCTTCATAATGTTCAAGTTACCAAAAAGAGATTTAAGAGTTTTCCAAGACAAAGTCACATTTACTTATTAAATTGGCTTCAAAATTTTGCTGCAGAGGGAACCCTACATATCAGCAAAATGCAGTAAAATGTTCCTATTTATAAACCTCTGCTTGTTGCACAGATTGCAGTTTATTATATCTATCTTCACTAAATAAGTGTCAGGTTATTGTTTTATTCCAACTCTTTTGAAGCCATAGATGTCACAGTGCCCTGTTAACTGAATTTATCTTCCATTTCCTGGTAAATTTCCCTGGAAATTTCCCTCTGTTGTTTGGTATGTAAATATACTGACAGCTGTGGTGGTACTGTGCATACCTGTTGGTAAAGGATCAGTAACACTCTGAGCTTCATCTTATCCTGCCTGCCACTGAATTCTTCAAAACTCTGGCTGTTTGTGACTAATGAAGATTTTGGCAGGAACAAGCTTATTAATTTATTTTTAAGAAAGATTTTAATTTTTAATTTTCAGCCTCTAAGTTATCTTATAATCCTAATGGAAATGTGGCTAGTGAGAGTTTGAGAGGATATCTTCCCCAAGAAAGGGGTAAAACGTAATTAAACATATCACTCAATTGTGATAAAAATTGCAGTTATGAAAGTCTTAAGTGAATCTGCCAGTCAGAGAGAAAGCAGAGATAAAGGGAATAAAGGGAAGAATTTATATATTTTATATTCAATTTACTTGGTTTTTGGCTGTGAAGGATCACTCTATTCTGCACAGGTCTGTTGGAATGTATGTGATATATAATTTCATCATATATTACTGAAATCACTGCACACCAGCAAGTTTCCTGGGCATTACAGGTGTACAAACCCTTTGATGAGGGAAAAAAACCAGGGAAATCTGTGAGATGTCTCCAGAGAGGAAACCACAGCTCTGTCATGACACCAACCTCCAGAGAACTCATGAAAACTAGAGGACAGAGGACACCAATTTTATCTCAATTTAGCTCCAAATTTTAAAATTTTTGGGAAAACAAAGTAAATGTTAGCAGCAAAACCAATTTTGAAAGTCAAGAACAGAAAAATAATTTATATATAATTTATATAATAATTTATATTGCCTTTGCTACACTGTTATAGAAACATAGATGACTTGGGTTGGATGGGTCCTTTCATCAATATTTTCTTTACTCTGAAAATTCAAAGACTTATTTGACAGCCCCAAAACCATATACTAGGATAAGAAATAAAATTAATTTTAAAAATCTTGACTCATGCCTTTTTATTAAAAGCACAAAGTTTGCTGAAATAGCACACTTAGTACAAAGCAGAAGAAAATTGCAAATATATTTTCTTTTTGTTTGCCTACTTGTTTTTGAACCCCTGAGGTTCTCATATTCAAACGTTTTTACACAAATATGTAATTAGGAGAACCTTTATTTTAGAAAAGGAAAATCAAGATTACCGTCTAATGACTTCTGAAACAAGAAAGATTGTAATGAGAATGACAATAATATTTTAAGAATAGCATGGCTGGCCTGACTGGTGGATCTCTGGTCAAACACTTATTTCCATAAATGAAAGGAGAGCATACACTCTCTATGTGAATAAAATATTATAGAATTACCTGCACTCCAAAGACAAAACATATTCCAGAGTAACCGATTTGATTTGTTAGTGGCAAACTGTTCTTTGCTGCAGGGAGTCACACAACAGAAAAGGAAGACACAGTCTTGGAAATTTGAAACTGTAGTGCAAATTAATCATATTCAGAAGTGGTGTTAAAATGATACATTTTTGTTGTATAACTGTGTACTCTACATTGGTATATATTAACATTAACCTATTTTGTAAAAGAATTTAAAATACTTAGATGTTTTCTCAACTGACTTGTTTAAAGTGACACAGAATGTGTTACATTTGCATTATACACTGCATAAATACCATATCCACTACATAAGTGTCATAATATTCTTAAATATCTATTCTAACATTTTTATTCTAAATTCAGGAGACATGTGATGTGTCATAACAGTTCCTATCCTTCCTGTGTTTCTGTGTTTGAATGATTAAGTTGATCTCTTATGTGCGCTCAAGGATGGTGACAATTAAAATCACATGCTGCACATCTTTCGGGAAATTTTAAAATAAATATTTCATAGACATTTATTTTAGAATTTTATTCTCATAAAATGTTGCAAAGCAAACCTCCTTCTTTGTTCTTATTTACTGCACAAAACAGTCTTTAAAATGGACTTGTGTAGAGTACAGAAATAACATATTCCCCATTCACTAACTGCCTGCAAAAAAACCACATTACTCTTTTTGTAGCAATGCATAAATTCAAAATTGGATCAATTTGCAAATATTTGTGTTATATTTTAGGACACTGATTAAACAAACAAACAAAAGTTCAATTAATTATATATGTTCTATAGAGAATCCAAACCTACTTCATGCTTAATTTGTCATTGTTTAAATTAGTGTAAGAACTTCAGGCCTTTGTTCCAAAGCAGTTATTTTCCTACCTAAAGTAAAGGAGTAAGAGAGAAATCCATGATATCAGAAAGAACCTATGCCATTCTAATCATATCTATCAAAGAGTTTTCTTTCTATTCTATTGATTTCTGCACTGATTAGAAGAGACATCCTGCTTCAGGTGTCCCTACACATCCTGCTTTTCATTGTGAAATAAATGTTAGAATTTGATCTCTTATATCAAGATATTTCCTTAGCAGTAGAACTGAAAATACAATGTTATTTTCTGAATATGAGCAAGGCAGAATTATTAATTCAAACTATTATTTATGACTTCAGGAATTGACTTTGCCTACTGATTTAGGTACAGATTTTAAAAATTCTTATATCTCAGGACTTCTGTTTTACAATAGATCTTATTCCTGTGGCTCTGTTTTTTGACACAAGTATGTAAAGAATCAGATCCTACTTATCTGTTAAATTCATAATTCCATTATCTGGAAACTTAGGCAGAAAAAATGAACTTTTAAAATGTGCAATATTCTGAGTAAAACTAGTCACACAATATATTTCACCTTTATTATGAATGTCAGATTAGCAGATCTGTTTGATTCTTGCTTTTTTCCCATTTATATTCCTCCAGTACTAGTCTAAAGAAAAATGATGTTTGATGTTTAATTTCTCTTCTACACTCTTTAACCTAACTACATGAGAAATTGTAATTAAGAACCAACACAGTAAATAATAGCTCAAAATACTAAAATGACACTGAAATACATGGTGAATAATGAGTACTCCTTCTCCAATTGGTGTTTAGTTTTTAATATCTGCTAATAGATGGG
Source organism: Oenanthe melanoleuca (assembly GCF_029582105.1). NCBI lineage: Eukaryota > Metazoa > Chordata > Aves > Passeriformes > Muscicapidae > Oenanthe > Oenanthe melanoleuca. Next base: position 66,275,207 of record NC_079333.1, on the reverse strand, counting down.
GAAGGTGAGCAGCAGTTGGACAGTTAGGCAGACAGACAGCAAGAACATTTTGGCAAAAGAAGTTGGGATTCCTCTACCTGACTACAGATGTCTACATCTTAATAGTCCTTTCTAGATCCAGTGGGGGAAAAAAAAAAAAAAAAAAAAAAAAGGCACTTCCAGAGGGAATTTAATTTTTCTAAAAAAGCCATCTGTCTTGGGTCAGATGAGCAATGCCCCAGAATAACTTATTCAGACACTTCTTTGTAGACACTTATATAATGGACACGTAGAGTCAGATGGAAAGAATATCCTCCTTTCCCTTCATGCATGATAGAAACATCTTCATTTTATTCAATATTTTACATATTTTCTTTACTCTGAAAAAAGGAAAGACAGACTCTCTCTGCAGTCATTCACATCTGGAAATACAAGAGAGAGCAGCTGCAGAGAAAATCTTTGCTGGGACAGAGAAAACTCCACCCTCCTACAAAGGAGGTTTGGGTGTCTCCTGTATTTTGGATTTTGAGTCCCTGTAGCTCATTTCTCTTTAAGCAGTGCACTGCTGAGAGGGCAGGCTCCACCTGAGGTCAGCTGGCCGGAGAGGCAGTGCTGTGGGTCAGGGACTGAAAGTGGTGCTGGTTGTTCATGATCAGTAAGCAGAAGGCATTTGCACTTTGCTGAAGAGGTGTCCACTGTTACTGATCACACACAGGTATTGGCAGTGAGTACACAAATCAATGTGCACGCTGTTTCTCCTTACACAGCAAATTTTATTGCACTGCTTGTATTTTGAACCTCTGGGAGTGGTTTAAAAGTGGTTTAGAACTAATTCACAGCAGGAACAACTTTCTGCTCTAATATAACATACTTCTGGAAAAATCAAAGAATGTCCTCTCCAAACATTCCCACACAGAAAAAAATGAACTGTTCCATCAACAGTGGAACTTGTAAGTTTATTTTCCATTGGTTTATTTTCTCTATACTTCATACCTTTCTACTGCAATAATCTTCTGTCCAGGTGACACTCTGACCGTAATACCTTATGTGTCCCTCATATGGTGACATCTCTAGAATAACCTCAACCACACTGTGCCCATGCCCCTTCCCAAAGCACTCTGTGAATTGTCTCATAAGTCCTGCTACAGGAGCATAAGATGCCTCCCTCAGTGTTGCCAGTGATGTGACAAACCCCAGACCAGCCGGGGTGGCAATTAGAGACAGGAATGACGGAGTAGCCCAGAAAACGATTTAATAAAAATGCGACAACAGAAGCAGCAGCCGTGCACGGTATAGAGTGACCTCTGAAGACAGCACAATGCAGAATACAGGTCAGTATATAACCTTGTTACCAGAGGGCAGTGAACCAATGAACAGCCAGGTTACCTTGTATGCAAAGGTTACTAAGCTATCACTAACAAGAACTAAGAGCGTTCCCTCATTTGGCACCACCACATTAACATAACCGTTCCCACAGTTCTATTCTCCTCTCCATAACCTGTCTGTTTCCCTTCTTGGCAGCCTGTTTCCCATAGGCTTAGACTGATGCCCACTTTGTTGTCGACCAGGGCCAATCCACCCTCGGTCCCTGGTCGCCCAATTTCCACACCTCAACTCTTTATCTGCATTTTATGTTCATGCTTGTTCACTGATCAAAAACTAAGGTACATGTGGCTCTCTCTGTTCCTTTGTGGGTGGATTTCTGCATTATTTTCACCTCTCTTTTCTCACTGTATGAAAACCAGCATATTTATTACATGTTTTTACATACTTGAACTTAGATTCAAATGTCAGAGGCCAGCAGAAGGGCAAATTTTAGATTAACACATAGCAGAGTGTTCTCTAGGGCATTAGAAAAGTTCTGTGGGATGTCTGGCTACCACATTTTCATCTTTTCTTACCATTCTCTTCAGCAGAGCCAGTCTCTACCTGTGTCTTGCCAGTCACTGACTCAAAAAGAACAGTTTTCTATGGGCTGACAGACCATTCAATGGTTTCCTTAACATGCAATTTCAAGGAGCAGCCTGTAGTCTATATTAAGGCTACATTCCATTTTGTCTGTGGGGTTATGAAAGAACTGTGAAGTCAAGTGTGCTCATAATGAAATCCATCTGAGCAGAAGTAGATGCCTACCCCACAGATACATAAATATGAGACAGTGACTATGGCTTCCCACATATGGAAATGAAACTGTGTAATTATCTTTATTCTAATGCCAGAACCAAAAATTATCTAATGTACAGAAGTCTGGGGGTACCTTTTTTATACTACTGGCTCTGAGGTGCCACTAAAAGTCATTTGCAAATTTAGATAGCAGGAATTCAATCCTGACTGTCTTCAATTATTGTATAGGCAACTTAAACTGAGCCCAAGCCCCAAGCAACACAAGAGTCTCATTTTATTTTGTGACAGGTGATGCAGGAAAACCCTTAGGATGAAACCTCAAGCAAATTTTTCTGACTAGTACTGGCCAGGTATCATCTCTAACCTTGAAAACACTTCTGAGAAGCAAAATCACAGAATTACACTGTCATTTAGGTAGGAAGGGAGCTCATGAGAAAATCTAGGTAAAATCTACTGCTCAGGCAGATTCACAAGACCATGTTGCCCAGGACCATGTACCTTCTCAGGTGGAGACTTCAATATCTCTGGGGAATTTGTGCTGTTACTTACTGCAAATATTGCAGCAGCTGTTACTGCGCTCATCTCTGGACCAAACAGCTTCAATCAAAGAATCCTGAACTTTTTTTGTTGTATTTGCATGTGTCTGGCATTTTTTGGGTTTTCATTCCCTATTGTGCTAGTGTTAGACCACCTCACAGCAAACACGTGTTAGGCTAACATGTATTATATTAGGAGGTCTTAAGTTTTAATTCATTTAGGGGCAAAAATCAAATGAAGGAATTGTAATCTGATTTTTATTTTTATAGGAATGCAAAAGAGCAGCAGATGTATGTTTATTATTGGCTCAAAATTTTAGAATTTGCTGCTGAAAAGGGTGAGCAGCCATTAGCAGGATTCCCTGAGGCAAAGAAATTCACATTGTCATTGAAATCATGTGGTGCTGAAGAAAAATATGTGTGCAACCACCTAAATGTGAGAGAATCATAGAATCATAAAATGGTTTGGGTTGGAAGGTGCCATAGAGATAATTAATTTCCAAGGCCCCTGTCATGACCAGGGACATCTTTAATTAAACCAGGTTGCTCAAAGCCCATCCAACCTGGCCTTGAACACTTCCAAGCTTGGGCCATCCCCTCCAGATGAGAGAGAGTGGTAGTTCCAAGACCTTAGGTTTCCATCCAGAGCCTGGCCACATGTGTTTCATTAGGATGTGGCTTTAACAGGTTGCTTTGATGATGCAAAGACAGGTGTGCCTCCTTCCCAAGGATTCGTCTGTGTTTCCTGGATCCAAGGATTCCTTTTGCCACAGCTTCTGGGCTGCTTGTTCTTCATGTGGCCACAAGTTGCAGTGTTTCCAGGGTTAAATTATTACAAAGATGTGTCCAGCCCTGTTATCTGCCAGTAGATGCAGGTTTAACTCTGTCACTTACTGCAAATATTGCAGCAGCTGTTACTGCACTCATCTCTGAACCAAACAGCTTCAGTCAAAGAATGCTGAACCTTTTTTGTTGTATTTGCTTGTGTCTGGCATTTTTTTGGTTTTCATTCCCTATTGTAGCTAGGAATTACTCAAAATTGAGTTTACTTTGCACTTGTTTGTTTGTTTATAGAGTAACATGGTAGAAATTCCTGTCCTGTTAGAAGTGTTGCTCTGCAGAAGTGATGACTGTAGGGTCATTGTCTCTCCTGAGGTCACTGAAGAAGCATCCACGCCAAAAGAGTAAGGGTTCAGTTCTGCAAAATCTTGGAAACTGCTCATTCCCAGAGAGTTTTGCATTCATCATAGGGGAGTTAAATCTCTTCTCTTGTGAATAAGCCCTTATATCCCATTATGTCACTGGATATAGCTTTACTCTGCAGTCCAGAGCAAGATTTACAATTTCCAGGAGATTAAATTAACTTTCCTCACGTAAGAGTTCAGGGACAATTGATCATTGAACATATGGACATTCCAACATTTTGGTTTTCCTTTGTTTGTGCCCACTAAGAGGCATAAACACAAATAAGAATTATTTTAAAAAATTCTTTTCAAAGAGAAGTGCTGAAAACAGAAAGAGTACGCTGCAATAATGGAAATACATCAGGTTAATGTCACTTTTACAGTTTTCACAGAAAAAGCTGGACAGGTTTAAAAATAAATAAATAGAAATTTGTTTTAGAAAGAGAATCTTAACTATAAAATCATCACTGTGTTATCAGAGAATGACAAATCCCCCTAGCAAATGCCCAGCTTTATATTTCTTTAATAGTTGGAACTACTGAAAACCTGAATTGGGTCAGAGTGCTTTTAACCTGGCTGAAAAAATCTAAAGATGAGATTGTTCAATTCTATCAATTCCTCATTTCCTATTACCAGAAATCCTGTTTGGGGGTTTCAATATATGAAAGGTAAAAAGATCACGAGGCTACACTGAAGCAGGTAAATATTGACAGATCCAAAGCACATACCAGTGTCCTACTGAGACTTAAAACAACTGCCTCTGCTGCTCAGGGACCAAGTCAATCCTATGGATGGGAGCTGTCAGGGTAAAACTTTCACAGTTTTCTCATTTTTGTTGTATAAATGTGTTCCTTCTATTAGATTTCTTTATCCCTTTTAGCCTTTCTAAATGACAATTAACTCTGCCTACCCTATCAATAGCAGGTAATTTATTTGTTTTTACAGCTGAGCCTGACTGCCATTGATTTTATTGGAGTAATTTGCTGGAAATGATTTTTTAATGTTAGATTTATTACAGAAGCACTTCATTGTCCGATAAATGAAGTAAATTGTATTTTAAAAGTAGCAAAATTAAAGAACCACTGAAATTTGAATGAGTTTTTTACAAGCATGTTAGTTCAAAAGGTCCCTTATGCCTCTCGTGTGTGGACCCAGTTTTGACACAAGAGATTTTATTCTGGGCCTGTGCAGGCTCCCAAGAGCACAAGCCTAAACCACACAGAAGCAGACCTGGGTGCTCTAGTGACTCAGAGAGGGATTGTGCCCTCCCTGCTCATTCCAGCTGGTACTGTGTGAATTCATCCAGTTCAATGGGACTGATACTCACTACAAAGAAAGATATTGAAAATGAACCTTTTAATTTATTGATGTACATCTCCTTTTATTGGCTGTCTTCCTCAGTTTTCAAACCTCTTGCTTACTGTGTTTTAGCCAGCTGCAGCTGGGAGTAGGATTTGTGACTTGCTCACCTTTTAGATCTGCTTTCTGTAGTGTTTCAATAGCTCTACATAAAGATGCTGCAATCCATCCTGGAGAACAGTAAATTACAGATTATTGCCTCTGCCTTTCATTGTAGTTTACAGTAAGATTTTTAGCTGAATGTGACATAAGTTTCCACTGTATTTAGAATAAAACAAAAGGATTTTTTGTGTTGTGTGGACTCACTTTTCAGGCCTTTTTGTGCACCAAAAGAGGGGCCACACTATGCTATACTAATCAATCAGAATTGCCTCAGAATTCCTCCTGAGGCACAGCCTCTCTGTGCTGTCCCAGTGAGGAGCTCTGCCTTCAAGACATGATGGCAGCCCTGCAGGATGGGCAGTGGTGCTGAGCAGTATTGGCACATCCTGCACTCCATCCTGACACCTCCCTCCCATCCCCATCACTGCACTGTGGGACTAACATACAACTTTTGCTGCCCCCACATTGTTCACATCACTTAGTACAACTGGTGTACACATAGCTTTTGCCTGCCTTGTTTATTTAAATTGCAAGCTCTTTAGCACATGGGTTGTCTGCTAATATGTCACTGTGCAGTATTTAAAATGCTGGGCACAAAAAGTGAAAGGACACCTTTCAATTCTTTGAGTGTACACTACCAGGATATTATTATATTATAATATTTTTATTAATAACAGCAATAATAATAATATTATTGTAAGAAAGGCTGCAATTATAATGATTTGCATGAACATGTCTTTTCTAAATTTGCACATTTTTGTTTATTTGTAAGTTGATTTTATGTTTCTCAAGGCAGATTGCAGAAGTCAGTCTTGTAAAAGCTGTAGACACCCAAATAAAAATATCGTGTCAGCATTCACAGTGCCAGTTATTCAGACAGGATCCTGAGTGCTCTAACTGTTAATTTTTTTTTGCAGTGGTCAAAGATACCATTAACAGTTTAAATGTTTTCTTGGCCAGGTGTCTCTGAGTCCTTTATATGGCACTTTAAATCTACCTCGTGGTAGCCTCTACAGCTTTTTTTGTTCACCTGGCTCCCAAGCCAGAGTAATTCCCCTCAAACAGAAAAGTCATGCCCAAGTGTTTTACAGATAGAAATTGAATCTGAGCAATTTGGACCTGAGGGAAATGCCAGCCCTACTGAGAGCTGGTTGTTTCTCTGCACTTCTACAAAGGATCATATGAAAAATTAAATCTCAGATCTCATGTGAGAATAAGGGATTCAAATCTCTGTTATTTTCAATTTGAACAAGGACTGTGAAACAGCATCCCAATTGAGTGTGTAAACCATTGGAGTCACAAACCTCTTGATCTGGGAAAGGAAAAATGGAAAGGAAAAAGTTGGGTTTTTTTATGTATTGTGATGCTCTGTACATAAATGCCTCTGATCTGTCAGTGACTGATGAAGTTCCTAATCACCACATCTTTGCACTTCTTCCAGGTTAGATTGGACATCTCTCTGCTCATTTTTCTTCTGAGGATCCTTGATGTGAGTCCCTGACTGCCCACCTGCCTGGATGATGCATAAAAGTAAACTTATTTCTGGCTTGTTTGCTGCTCTGTCAATGCATGTAGAAGGATTATGTGCTCAGTACTTTTGTAAATAAGGTGACTTTAACGTTGAATCTGACTTTACCTTAACTTTTGGCATCTAGATATGAGTATTTTTAGGATTTGCAGGTATTCATTAGAAGGAAAAAAAAGCAAAACTGTGAGGACTAACTGTGCAATGGGCAGGCCTTTTTGCTATTTAAGCAGTGTTTGAAGTAACTTCAACAAAATGTATGCCAGTGGTCTCATTTTATTTCATACTATGCCTTTTTGAAGACCAAACCAGTGTGTGAAACAAAACTTAAAAATACGAAATCATGAAAATATTTTAATAAAGAACCTAGAGTGCTTTCCTTTTAAATTTCCTAGCTTGTTTCCTGCCTCTGGTTCTGTCACTATTATTGATATAAGGAATCCATCAACATATTTTTATGGATGATTAAGAAAGGCTGACCTTTCCTTTGCAGGTACAAATAGGTAGTTCTTCAGAGGCCGTAAATGAATGACAAGATAATTCTATCCATTTAATATTGAAGTGATGTTGATAGTATCATTCTTCTCATGTTTGAAACGGGAAAGTATAGAGACCTTTCTCCCTCACTCTGCTCTGCTTTGTGTGATGGATTTTCTCTCTGACTAATTGCTGTCACATTAACCTGCACTATTTCATCCTTCAGAGCTGTCAAGATAATGACGATAATCGAAGTGGCTCATTGTAGGTAAAGGAAATTATATGAGCAAAGTAATATCATAAAACAGTGTTTAAATATTTTAATTTCATTTGTCAGGGCTGCCCCAACACTTCATTACACATATAACCATCTCTCATCAGTGGAATTAGTGCATTATTCATTACTGTTAATTATTTTCACATAATGGCTGCCCTGATATATTTAACCTCCACATTATATCTCAGATAATGGGCCTGTAAAATTGAATTGTGTGAAGAGCGGAGTTCTAAAGCTCATTTGCAGAACATCAAAGAACAAAGAAGAGGAAAAGAATTCTAAATGGGACATTTCACCCAGCTGGGGCCAAACATTTGTTTCTGTCTGATTTGCATACAGAAAATAGGTGGTTCAGAAGTGGTTTAACATTGTACATGCTGTCTGCTTCTATTACAAAGCCAATTAGAATTTGTTAATGTCCCAAGTGTTTGAGACAACTTGCAAGGCAATCTATTGTCTGGTTATCATTGGCAATGAGCTGGAAAGTTAACAGAAAAAAGTAGACCTTTCTGAAGGACAGGCCACAAAATCACACGGCATGTTGTCACCTATGCCACAAGTTAATACTTCTTTTGACAAACGTCTGTATGATAGAAATATGAAAAAGTGCTGCTCAGGACTGAGAAGATCCAAGCCTGAGGAATTCCAGTAGTACTTGATTTTCCCTGGGACAAATCCTCTGATGCTGCCTGTCACGGATGTGGAAATGGGCGAGGAGTAGAACAAAACTGAACAAAGTGAGGGGGTCAGCACTGAGTGCAGCAAGCTGGGCCAGCAGCCCTGTGAACTCAGCACCACACAGTACATAAGGAATGCATGTTATCTCCAGCCTCTGCCAGGTGGGGCTTAGCCATGCTGAGGTTGATGTGCTTGCACTGCTCTTTCAGAGGATGGGAAATGCAAGACTCCTTCCCTCTGCTTTGCCACATGCCTCGAACATACATCCCAATAAAACAAAGTCAGTGCAGGTATGGGGCTTTGCATAATGTAGTGTTTGAGGAACCAGCTGAATCACTTGAAGTAATTTCAGCTCTAAGTTGCAATTTAAAGGACACAGCCTGTCCACTCTCACTGCATGGATTTAACTAAATAGTTGTATTTTTTTTCTCATTAAGAGGCTTTTACATATTGTTTTCTCATTTAGACGCTTATACGTTATTCACAGATTTCAATGGACCTGAGAAGGCATTGAAACACTTTATAAAAAAGAAGATTTATCAACAATTTAACATTTATAAGGCTAAGGTCAGTTCAGAAAAAAAAAAAAAACCAAACTTTTTAAACAGAAAATAAATTGGAATTTTTTTCAAACTTTAGTCTCGAAGTGTTTGAGAAGTTTTCTGTTAAGTTCCCACACAGCTATTAAAGCACTCTTGCTTTAATCAAAGCTTCAAGAGAAAAGCTCTTCTGAAATTCACATGTAAAATATACCTTTGCTCTGTTTCATGTCTATAGTAAATTTTATACATCAAAAAATTATTTCAGACCTATTTCTTGTCTGTTACAGAATTACTTATGGCTGATGATGGGACTATGATCTCAGAAGTAACTCAGCAAATCAGAAGTCAGAAAATGTTTAATGAATAACAACACAATTCACTTGAGGTCATTAACATACTTTAGTCTCATTGGCCAAAAAGTCATAATTCACAGGAATGATGAATGTCTTTTTGCTAAGTGGCAGTAGGTTTTTTGCCATATCATTAAATATTTATACAACATATACATAAATCTTCCTCCACTTGGCATCATCTGGGATTCATTTGGAAGAGACCCATTTATTTCACTTTGTAATGTTTCAAGTTTGTTGCAGGCTTTAGCCTCAGCCTCCAAACTCTAGATCCAGAGTTTAGAAAGGAAAACCAGATTTGCATGGTCCCATCTTAGAAAGGGAAATCCTCTCCTCTTAATCTGTCCATTCTCAGACTATGATTTATGGATTCATATGCATTCTTTTATACATCATACAAGCTGTGTGAACAAAACCTGCTGATGGTCTCTGCTTTCTAAAATGTTTTTATTTAACATATTTTCAGGGTACATGGAATATGGATAAATAGAGAGATTAGAGAGATCACTACATAAATGAAATAATTTCTCCATATCTAATTACACTGTGTGGACTAGTCAAAAACATCAGATATATTCAGTCTTCCCACAAACATTTGGGGTTTTTCAAATAGGAATAGACTGACAGAAGTGGTCTGTCTTTCTATTGCTGTCAGATTTTTTTTTTCTCTTCTGAAGCAGCTTCTACTAGGGGGTAAGCTTGTCTGGCATCTGAATTTCACCCCAATAAAAATCTCAAAGTCAAAGCCCTCTATTCAGATTAACTTTTAATTTTAACTTTTCTCCATGTCCCCTATATGCTGTCCTGGTGAGACAAAAATATGAATCATATCAAAGATGCATATTTTGACAGGAAGACCCTGTCATATTCTGCTGTTTTCTCTTGATTGGAAAAAAAACAAAACCAAACAAACAAGGGCTGTATGAGGAAATCCAAGAAATTCTTCAAAAATGGGAGGATACCTCAAGAATACAGATCAACAGAACAAAAATAACCTGTGATTTTACCTGCTTTATATCCAGCATACCCATCATTTGTCAGGTATTCTTCTCCTTAGTGGTGTAATGGAGAGCCAAGAAACGAAAAAAACTGTGGTTTTCCTCCATAGCAAAATAAATATAAAAGCAATGGATGAAAAATTATGGCATCAAGAAATTTCTTTACACTTTTTGATATGGTATAAAAAGCCAGTCTCGAGAAGGGTTGTTGAGTATAAAGCCTGGTGGTCTCAGTATTTTTAAAAGTGAGATAATCTTTTTCTCTGGAGGTTGAGGTGCTAGAAAATTTTACATTATTGAAAGAAACAAACACATGGGAATCATCACAATTGATGGCACTATTTAAACTTACAATAGTATTTTTCTTATAATAAATATTGATGCATATGCACAGACACACACACAAGATCAGGGTAGTTGTTTATGTTAAATTGTCTTGGAACTGAGTTACCAATCAAGTAGAAATGAGACTGGAATTTAAGGAAACAGAATTTCAGTTGTAGTCTAGGGTATATTTCCTATCAATTAATGTTGTTTAAGGATGAGTCTGTTTTGAAATCTGCCAGAGCCAAGGGTTGCAACATCATATTAGATACTAAGAAAGACCTCTGTCTACTCAGTCTCAGCTCCATTGCTATTAGAGGTTTTCCATGTTGGCAGTCTCAGGTATGGGTTGATTCCTGTTAGAATGTGAGCTAACATTATTTCAGAACTATACTTAACCTAAGACATGCTCTTCACAGGAAAGATATACTGTTTTACAATGGAATAGTACTGAATGTATTTTGGTGTCCTGAATATTTTGAAATCATGAATCAACTTGTATTTTCAGTATATCAATGGTATATCTGAATACATCCTGCACAAAAAAATAAAAAAAGCAACGATTGCATAGACATCTATTATTATTTCTATTAAATTGTAGCAGATGTTAGGTGCTTTGAAAATTTGCAGGATACCTCAAAACCTTTCATAAAAGGTCTCTAGGAAGCAGCTGCCAGTGTAAGTTTAAAAGCAAAGGCTAGAGTTGCATTTGAGTGGTGATGAAATATGTCACTTCTTTCAGTGGAGATCTTTAATTAGTTTTGAGTAAAACACATTTTTTTCCAAGATGAAGAACATAAAATCCTACCTCTTCTTTCCATTCTCTGTCTGTATTTATGTCTGTCCAATCTTTTTGTCATATATAGCAAAATATTTTTTTAAAATGCCTCATTTTCTGTGATGGATTAGTATTAAAACACATGTATGGAAAATTGAATGCACAGATTTTACAGTCAGCTGTACTATATAGGTAACCAATGAGCTTCAAATAGACAGAAGTGAGACAGTTCTCCAACCTTTAGCTTCCAGCAGAATGAGGATAATCCTGACTATAGATCTTTCAAAACTGAGTTGAGAGAAATCTATCACTCTCATCTCTCTTCTAAACAAAGACTGTCAGAAAAGGAAAATTGTAGAGAATTTTGTGTGAGATACTTTGAAAACTGGAAAAATGGAAACTTAATGGCTGTACTTCAAGAACTGAAGAATAAAAACTCAAGAGGTTTAGAGACAGTAGTGAACTTGCAATCTCTAAATGTTTTCTGGAGCACAACCCCCCACCTCCTTTAAATTATATAAATTAAAGAGCCTGGTATAAACATTCTTAAAATTATCCTTTTTTTTTCTCTCCAAATAAAGCTTAGGAATTTTATTGTCTTCCCACATTTCTACTGCAAGGGAAAATTTATAGGCAAAAATTTGCCTCATGGAAGGATTCAGATTTTATATAGTTCACATATCATCTTAAACAAGAGGATTTTTATAATCCAAGATAAAGAGTGTACAGTGCACTCCTTAGGTACATGTATATTCCTGATACATGCACATCCTCCTGGCTGCCCAGACAAAACATGTCCTAAGGCTACCTCTTCAGACAGTAAGGTACTTGCTGACAGCTCTGGGCTTTGAGACAAATTAAAATAAGCCAATTTTTCACTCTGTAGGTCTAATAAAGCTTCTGGCTTTCAGTTTTGTCAATGACTATGAAAAAGAATTCCCTGAAAAGAGAGAAGACAGGCTGTTTAGTTTTCTGATGAGGGTGATTTTAAGGTGAAGATCAATTCCACAGTTCCTATTTCTGCTCTCATCAGTGAGAAGCTCCTCTCATTAGAGAAGCAGGAACAAAAAGTTTTCAATTTCTACTGATCCATTCTGGCTCTTCAACTCTCTTCTCACTATTGCCCTCTGAAATGAGTCCTACTTGAGGATGTAATGGGGGCCAAAATGTCAATAAGGCAGTTGTCTGGTCTTTTAGAGTTTAATTTGGTGACATCAATGTATAGTTACAAAAATTTCAGAAAGTTTTTTACCAACACTGAGCTTGTTTTGTTCAGAGCTTTAAAATATGCCTTCAAGTTAATGTTCTCACAGTGATGTGCATCCTCATTCCCTTGCCAGTCATGTATTCATGTCTGAGAGCTTCATTGTTTTGAAAGATGTTGTTATGTCATCAAATCAAAGAATCCTGTAAGCAGCAGCAACTAAACTATATTTGGAGACCAGAAAATTGAGGAAAAGTGCTAGAAATATTTACATTACTATTTTGTATTAAGACATTTTTGAGATACAATGGAATAACAAGGTTTACAAATATCTGATTACTTTTTCCTTATAGAAAAAGTTCATTTCCAGAGTTTTGTTTTTCCTTTCCTGTCTGTGATCCACATGAGAAATCATGTTTATTTATTTATTAGTTAAGGATTCCTCTTTGCAGACAATGCTGTTCAACACAAAGGTGAGGAACTGCCCTCCCATTCTCTGACTTCTGAAAGGTATGTTATTATTTTAGGCTGGATTGCAAATGCACTCGAGGAAATTTTCTAGTCACTGCCACATGGCATGCTTTTGTTCACTTTATGGGAAAATCTTAGAGCACATGTGCTGTGTTCTTCTTGGATGAAACAAACTGAAGTTTTGAAAGGGGTCTGAGGTAACCCCTGAAATGTGCAGTATGAATATCAAGGTTTCAGTGATTCACCCTAAAAATCTGTTCCTGTAGTTCTTGATAAGCAGAGAGAGGAAGCCAATCTGCACTATACAGCTCTGTCCTGTAGACACAGGTTTACACACAGACCAAGTGGGAAACCCTGTGGAAAGTGAAGGTAAATAATTATGGCGGAAAAGCAGCAGAATTATTTAGGATGCAATGTAAAAGACAAAAAGATTCAACTTTCCTTTGTAACTGTAAAAGGCAATATTTTTGTGACAACTTTAATCAATGCTTTCCTACCTTCACAAAGATACTGCTCTACGTTCTGCACAGCTCTTTTGATTTCTGCAAACTCTTCCCTGATAACATATTTTCTGACTTTCCACTGGCTTCTACAGAAAAGAGTAAAGGTCTCATTGTTAGATGTTCATCATGCTCACCCACCCAGTAACAAACTTCTGTGTATATCTAAATATCCATGGGATAAACAGTGGATTATTTCTTTCTTGCTATAAAAAGGAAATTTCTTTAGTTTAAAAAGTTTGTGGTTTCAATACAAACACGGACACACATACGAGATTTTAAATTGGTTTTACAGGCTGCAAAAAATTGTAGAAATTGCTGGGGACAATCAGCCAAGGAGAATTTTAAAATTTTTATTTTTTTACAAGTTAATTTTCTTGTCAGAAAATGAATATATTTTAGTGTTTAGTCCTGTCCCTTGGTATAGAATTTTTATGAAGAGAAAAATCTTTCCACCAACTCTACTGATGAGACAATTCCTTTTCTGGGAAATACCCATATGAAGAAAGCAGGAAAGTAAGTTTATATGCCTGAAAAAATTAAGGCCATATTTATATACTTGATTTTGTCATTAATTATCTCATCTAATGGGGTTAGGTCTTCAAGTCACACGAGCTGTATTACAATTTGTTGCTAATGACTCCATACATATATGGAGCTTCATAAATTGTTTTTAAGCAAAGTGGGCTTGAATAATTCAAGCATTGCCATGAATGTTAGTGCTTGCAAGATCAGTAAGAGCATCTCTCTTAACCAAATGGTCAGTGGAAACCAAGTTTGTTGCAATTTGTGTTGATATAAAAATAAAAGAAAAATGGATTGCTGCTGTTTAGCAGTTGTGTCTCTAATGTAAATATAAGGTGCAGGGAGAATAAATTCCTCTTTGTAGTATTGAAGCTGTCCAGCAACATTACCTCACTTCAGCCTACATAAACTTAAATTAATGTGAAAATATTTCTAATGAACTTGATAAGGGAGTATATTTCTTAAGTTACAAAAACCCCAATAATATTAATATTAATGCTTTCATTTCAGTTACATAATCTCTCTTGTTTCATTGTCCCATAGGACTTTGAAATAGTGATTTATTTTCATTGCACTATTTTCACCTAAGAATAGCCTCTGTCATATATCACAGCCTCTATGAGTGTAGGGAAGCCCAGGAAGCTGGTTTATCCAAAGCCATGGATCTGATGACTGGCAGGAGCAGGGTTGTTGCTTGGACATCATGTTCTCCAAATAACATTAAATAATGCTTTTTTTAATACTGACATGTCATTCTACATAATCTAGAATAAAGAAGGAGCATTTCAGTTGGAAGGAGCCTAAAAGGATCATTTAGGACAACTGATTGACCAATCTAGGGCTGACCAAAAGCTAAGGCATGTTGTTAAGAGCATTGTCCAAATCCCTCTTAATCTTAGACCATCCCTCTAGGAAGTCTGTTTCAGGGTTTGACCACCCTCTTGGTAAAGTAATGCTTCTTAATATCCACTCTAAACCTTCCCTGACACAACTTTGACCTGCTCCCGTGCATCCTACAGTTGGATACCAGGGAGAAGAGATTAGCACCTCCCTCTTTACCTCACCTCCTCAGGAAGATGCAGAGGGCAATGGAGTCATCCCTCCACATCATGTTTTCCAGTTAAGACTAGCCCAAAGTCCTTAGCTGTTCCTCATAAGACATTCCTTGTGACCTGCTCACAAGTTTTTTGGCCTTCTCTGGATGGATTCCAGGATACAGTTTGCTCTCTTGGCTTCCAGGGAGCACAGCTGGCTCCCACTGAGCCTGCTGTCAACAGCACCCCGGACCCCTTTCTGCAGCTTGCTCTCCAGCCACCCTTCCAAATTATTATTGTGCTCTGTGTTAGACCATCCCAGTGCAGAATCCAGTATTTGAACTTGGTCAATTTAATCCTATTAATTATAGCCCTGTGCTGCAGTCTCTCAAGATTCCTCCTCTTATTAGACGACATCAAGTTAATTAAACAATGTTGTAGCCCAAGTCTTTCCCTTTGTAAGCCCATGTTGATTGTGCCTGATGATCACATTATTTTTAAATGCCTTCCAGTAGTACCAGGTATAATATTATGCATATTTTTTTCAGAAGTTGAGGCTAGACTAATAGATCTGTAATTCCTTAGGTCTGTCATCATACCCTTTTGTATATGGGAGCAACACTGGACAGTTTCCAGTCAGTAAGGACCTCCCCAGACTCCCAAGACCTCTGGTAGATGACTGAGAGGGGTCCTGCTATGATATCTACCAGTGCCTTAAGAACTCTGATTAGTTCTGGTTCATGAACCTGAAAGAAACACTACACAGACACTTCTGGATTACCCCAGAACTGTCAGCTGCCCTGTGGGAATAATCCAGGTCCCACAAGACCAACATAAATTATTCATCTCCCACCTCTGTCAGTCATCGATTACCAACATATTTTGGTAGAAAACTGGCACAGGTTCCTACAGCCCAACAACTGAGCTGGGAAGTTCCATTTCCTGGGCTGGAAGGTGACATTTCTTTGCATTCTGCTCAATGGTTTCTCTTTGTTTTTTCTTCTGTCTTCTCTGTGGCATGATCATCGAAGGTGAAAGCTGACTGGAGGTGAAACAGAACAAAGCATACAGGTTTGACACTAGTTTTAGACTGAGAACCTCGGTGTGCTGTGTGACCAGAGAAATTGTGGGTATCCCCTTCCTGGAAGTGTTCATGTCCAGGCTGGATGGGGCTCTGAGCAGCATGGTTTAGTGGAAGGTGCCCCTGTCCATTGAGTTTAGTATTAAATGATACACAAGGTCCCTTCCAATCCACATCATTCTATGATTCTGTATAGTTTTCTGTGTGGGTGGATATGGATGCTGACTCCCCAAAAGGAAGCCCAACAGGATGGCTCTTCCAGGTCAGAAATCCTTCTGCCTATTGCAGAATATGGTTATTCTATTCCTGTAAAAGGATTTTTGCAAAGTTATCTCAGACTTCAACCTCATCTTCATTTCTGGTGAAGAATGAACTTGAATTCAAAAAGTGCAAAGCAATTCCTGTCTAGGTTTTTCTGGCTTAAGTATTCCAAGTAAATATTACTACTAGAAAGGATACCAGTATGATGAGATAAGAATTTGGATTTCAGAATAATCCAAGCATTTCTTCCCTGATGCCTGTAGTCATTTGAAGTCAGAGACCCCTAGAACAAAGAGATGATTTGGGGTCATATTCAGCACTTTGGAAATAAAATGTGCAACACTGATATGTGCCTTGACTCAAGGTGCAGAACTGGTACTGAGGACAAGGTGTGACTTTGCAAAGTTGACCTTCCATGCACACACAGAGAGCAAGAGAGGCAATTCAAATCCTCTCTCATAAAGAGGTTTCTCTGAAAGAAAACATTGACAGTAATGGGGCTAGAAAAGCAAATTAAGTCTTCCTAGGAAATAAAATCTATCTATTTGTGAAGAAAGAACAAATCCCACTTCTCCATCACAGCTTCTACCATTTAAGTGTGTATGTGGTATAAATATGATATACGTGTATATAAAAGGTATATTTAAATTTTTATATATATGTGTGTGTATGTGTGTGTATATAAGGTAAAAGTCATGATGGAGAAGTGAGATTTGTTCTTTCTTCCCAAATAGACAGAGATATAGATATATGGTAAAATAAAATTATTCTGAAATGTTAGCTGACTGGAAAGAAGAGGGAGAAACAATATATCTTCTATATATGTTTTATAATACTGGGAGGTATTCAGGTTGGAGTGATAGCAGTTGTATAAGAAGTGGCACCAATAAATAAATTATAGTTTTGCATAAAAAGATGGGAATTTGGAATACACTGTGAAAGTAGTTTGGGAATCACTGAACAATTTCAGTGAGTTGCTTTACATCCAGCCACTGGAGCCATCTGTCAGTTAAATGACAGCTCTGCTGGTAAACAAAAATGATGTTGCTCTTGTATGTGCCAACAGTTAAAGTAGATGTCTTCAACAGAAATAGATTGTATCCTCCCTAAATTCATATAATTCATGGCCCCATTTTCATTGCAGGGAAAAAACACTTATCACATTTTAATACTTACATGGCAGTATTCTTTATTTTTATAATTGTTTGACATCAGTTCTGTCTTTTCAAAAAGTGATATTGTGATTAAAGTAATCATATCTTCAAACTAACAAACTGTTGAAACTTTTAGTCCTTGATGAAAAAATGCATCTATGAGCTCATCCTGAAAAACAAAGTATGGAGATAATCCATAATTTAAAATATCATATAAGATACAAAATATATTTTGCATTCTTATTGTATTCATTAGCCTGTTAACTTTTTAACTTCCCTTGAGTAGCATCAATAACATTTCAATGCACTTTGTTACCTCTTGAGTTCCAGGTTCTTAAGAATTTTTATAATTATTACAACATTTGTAGTAATAATTAAGTTTATAAATTATGTTGGATAATTGGGCAATAGTTTTTAAGCAGCTTGTAATTTTACAAAAGATTTTACCTGTAGTAATGAATCTTTAAAAATTTCTTGAAACCCATTGTAATTTCATTGGTATTTTGGAAAACACATTCACCTATGATTTTGTCAGTACTTATTTATTTGTACTGCTGTGTGAACAGTCACTGATACACTGTTGTTTTCTCAGGTGAGACACTTTGATAATAAACAAGAGCAAAAAGTGCTAAATGTAATTCTGAAGAGAGAGAAGGAATTTGTATCATAAAGGAAGGCCAGCAAGGTTACAGATGATTTTGGAAATTAAAATAGTTAACTTTATTTATCAGTGTTTTTCTTCACTACCAACAAAATAATCTACTGTGACCTGATACCTGCTTGTATTTTTTTCCCTTTTATTGCTACTTGGTAGGTTAGCAGGGTTTAATTGATAGCAATTTTTAGAAAATTTCTCTACTTGAAACCAGAGGTTTCAAAGCCTGTTTGATAAATTTAAGGAAAATGGTAAAATTGTCCTAGAGGCCAATACTGCACCAGTAACAAGGTGTTAGCTGTGTGGCAGTGACTGAGCATGAGTGGTGCCAGTCACTGCTGAATTCCAGGGGTGTGTGCCACATCAGAGCTAGTGGTGAGCTAGTATTTGTTACCCACCTGCAATCATTCCCAATACTTCCCAAGCTGCTTTACACTCAAACACACTGTACATTAAAGTTCAGATTCTAGAGGTAAAATGAGGTACTCACATGCCACTTCAAGAGTTTAAATCCAGTGTGGGGGAGCCCTGCCAATAATGACACTCAGGACTGATCCCAAAAGCAAAGAAAACTGAATATTCTGTCTTTATGTATATCCAACTGCATAAGCCTTGGCACTTTCATGCTGTACTGGTCCCCTTTTCCACCTTCTTAATTGGACCCTTCTGAGAGGCATAAAAGAAGAGTTTCCCTGCTTGAAGTGCTTGAGTGCCCAGCTAAGGCTCTGACCCCACCACATCCACATAGATGAGAAAGAACTTTTCTACCTTTTCCTCTCATGGCTTCACCACAGTTTTGCTGGATGGAGGCTGTCCTGCTCCAGACAGGTATTTTGTCCTGTTTTGTTAGAAAGCAGATGAAGATGGATGTGTAGATGAATGGTTAGGAAACTCAGGTAGAAGGCAGTAGAAGTCTTTGTGTTGAAGGAGTGTTTGTTTTATGCAAAGGGAAATAGCTTAACCAGAAGACTGAGAGCTTCCAGCTCCAGAATACTGTTTGCTGATGAAGGCATTCTTCATGTGGGTGGGAGGTATGGATTACTGTCCCTCAGGCAGAGAGCAGGGGAACTTAACTCAGTGCTGTTAATGCTCCAATCACTCAGGAGCTGGTCCCAAAGGATATCAGGTCTTTCAAGTATCGGAGCCAAATTTAATACCTAGAAAAGGAGAAAAGACAGCACCATGGACTAAGACATTCTGTTTATCTGATAAATTGTGTTGAAATCATTGCCTACAGAAGAAGCTGCTAGGTTAGAGATTGTGGTTGATTGAAATGTCAGTCTTCCCAAGCCCACAGTTATTCTGGAATTTAATGCTAACCTTTTTCTCTTTTCCTTATTTTACGAAGCATATAGGATTTGACAATGTGATTTGGATCCCTCTTCATCTCTACCTTTGACTCATTGCCATTTTTAATAGGTCTTAAATATACAGAGTGAAGAAATTTTCTTATATAATACATCCCAGTAAACTGTTCTAGTTCACTTCCACTCGTTTATTTCCCACAGAGCAGGGCTGTAAACTTGGTTAGCCTTTCACCTTTTCTTCTCTATGACCATCTATGTCTACAGCAGGTACACCGAAAGTGAAGATGGGAACCATGGGAAACTCCCATTTGTTATTTAATTATAGACTTGACATTACACTTCATGCAAAATTAAAATCTCCAGCTTGTTCTTGCCCCAGTTATTTTGAGAACATTCTCTTCAGGGTTTTAACAGCCCTTTGCTATAGATGGCACAAATGCATGCTCTTTCCAGCTGATGGAATATGATCATTTTTGACTGTGGCCTTCATTTTATTTGTCACCTCAGTCTAGTAGAGAGAAAGTCACCGCCTCTAGTTGGCTGAGTTTTGGAGAAGACACTGTGTGCAGGACTGTTTCACATCTGAAATATGGCTGTAACTAGCATGGGAAGTCTAGGCCAGGATGGGGCATAGCTGCCCAGGCATCCTCCAATCTTACATTTATAGAATCATAGAATAGCTTGGTTTGGAAGGGATCTTTCCATTCAGATGCAAACCCCTGCTATGGGCAGGGACAGCTGCCATTAGCTCAGAGATCCCTCCAGTCTGGTCTTGAACAGTGCCGGGGTGGGGCATCACATCTTCTCTGTGCAACTGGTCCCAGTTCCTCAGCACCCTCACACTTGCTGTGGTTAAGTCTAGGGCAACCCTAGGTCAGGCACTGGGAGGTGTCACCTCCAAAGGAAGCAAAATGTAAGGTAAGAATATTTGACTCTGGTAGGAGTGTGGGTTTCCATTATATAATTACAGTTATAAAAAATGCTAACACTGCAAACTGCCATAATTTAGTTTCTGCTAAATTGACCTTCCTTTTGGACTTTGCCAGAAGGCTTGATTCATTAAAGCTCGTTGAGTTATTAGAGATATTTGGTTGAAAATTACTTCAGGAATAAAAAGCAGTCATGGCAGGCTGAATCATAACTTCAAAAGTGAACCTTAGTAACTCAGAGGAGATAATGTTGACTCAGATTTCAGCCCACTTCTATCCATAAGTGTGCATTTTAAACTTCTGTGCTGTAGGACGTAGAAATATCTTGTGTTTTTTTTTCATTTGTTTCAATCTGAGGATATTTTTAATACCTAAATTATTTTCTCTCCCTACCTAAAGTGAGTTTTGACTTCAGTAGGTTACCATAAACTGAGAATAATGCCTTGTACTTTCTTGAATCATTAGATTCACAGATTGCTCTACAAGTATGATTCCTTTTAAACTTTCATAAACATTTACTCTAGCATCTCACTTAAAAATATCTAAGCATTCTATTATATCAGTGCATGCAGCTCTATCCTCTTATTAAATCCAGTGTGTCATCTTGTGCTCCTACCACCTTGGAGACACAGGAGGCAGTGCTCTGAAATTGTCAAGGGACATGAGAATGTAGCCATTATATTTTATACAGCATGCTAAATGATTAATATTTGTAAATTAATGCATTTAAATTGTATGTGCGTGAGACACTGAAAGCCTTGCAAAAATATCTGAGAGACTCATTTGAAAAAAAATATACCTGACAACTTCTTTTTTTCCTATTGGATTCCATTTGGGCTAGTCAAGTGAAAAAGCAAGAATGGCATGTAAGAATCATAATACACAAGATACAGAGTATTTCTGAGCAATTATAATGTGCCTAGGAAGGTGTTGCAAGGCATAAGGCTGAAAGGCCAAATGACTTTACCCACTTGAGAAATGCAATAATTCCCAGGAAATGCACTGCCTGGAGTATATTATTGCTGTTATGAAATAGAATTCATGAATAGAAAGAAGGAAAATGGTGAGGAGGGGGACAGGCCTATCCATGCATGTATTAAATAATTATATAATAATAATAAATAATGCTAGTATTGAAGTGGGTATGACATCAGTTAGAGCCAATCAAACAGGCTCAGTAATGTCCAGAGTACTGCAGACATTTCATAATTAAGTAATAAGACATGACAGGGCATGAATTGTGTTGTATTAATTCTCTCTGAATGTTGTTGGAAGCCAAGGGGATGAGGGCTGGGTGCCATCGGTCCAGCCAGCTGTGAATTAATCCCTTCCCATTCTCACAATGGAACCTCTTATTGTGGTTTTATGAAATGTTAATTTTTAAAATATTTATATTGTTAATTAAGTGATGGGTTTCTAAGCCATGATGGCAATCAGCACAATTCTTTCAGTAATTCTGAGCAGTGCATTGTGCTATCCCTACTCACATCTCCACACTCAGCCAAACCAGCTGTTTTCTATTGTCCGTTTGCTAATGCATTCTAATATCCTGCCTCCTAATGCCTACTCTCATATTTGCATTCATTTGCATATAAGAAGCATCTAGATATGCCAGTAATGGTTAGTGAAGTCCTTTGAGTATATAAAGTGCTATGGAAGTGCTAAATACGGCTTTTGTTTACTATTCATAGAAAACACTGATGTAGTGGGGGGTATTGTGGATGTCCCTTGTCACTTAGAACTTTGTTCATACATTGTGATTGGGAGCAGTGGGTTTTAAAACTAAAAATAATGCTTTTGGGTTTTGTGCATTTGTAAAATTAGGACATCTGTTTTTATTTGCTACTCTGTAACTCCCAGTCAGATCCCACTTGATCTCAATAGGAGTCACTTCACACTTTCTAAGCTCATGGAATCTACATTTCTGAACAGACTGCAGAAGATTTATTACCAGAGGCATCCTGAAAACTACATCATGTTTTGCTGTATAAAATCACAAAGGGAGATGCCTAGGCAAGCAAGAAAATCCACCTGGGCATTAGTTTGTGATTGCTGTTCTGCTATTACAGATAGAAATGCTCAGTAACATATAAAAGTCCCTGAAGTGCTACTGAAGTGACAGAGATGATTCTGTGACATTCATGTGCGGGGCAGGGTGTCACTGTGACCTACAAAATGTCCACACCAGGACTATCAGGGCCAGAGAATACTGACAGTGAGAAAACTTGAACTTCTGCAAAGAAATTGCAGAGATGAATGCCAAGGTAGGTCAACATGAAGATTGAAATGTCTAAGTAATACCACTGGGACAGGCATAAAAATCCTGCACTGGCTAGTGGATAAATAACATCCTTTTCTTACCCCAATAATAGTTACTTGATTTTGTGAGCAAAGATACGAAAAAGTTTCTTTGGTAAGCATCAAGCAAGCACACATTATTTAAAAAGGTTGATAGAAATCACACTTCTACATGTAATTTCTTCCCAAGTCCTTCATACACTTAACTTGTCTCTGATGGTCTGTTTTTGGAAAGAACAATTACTTCATGTAGTAACCCAAACAGTTAATTGAAAGTTGAAACAACTAAAGGGATCATCCATATTTAAAACTGCCACTGTAAGCACAGGTAGAAAAGCTATTATTACCAGGACTGAGATTGCCATTCATTATTGCCATAATCCTAGGATTTGAGCCAGATCATTTAAAATGGTGATCTTGTAAGCAAAAGAAAAAGTTATTCTTATTGCATGTTATAATCATACACTTGACATTCAGTACATGGGTCCTAGCACTTTATAAAGTCTAAGTTTATTTGTACCTTAACAGAAAAACATTTTCACCTGTATGCACACACACACACAACTTTCTTTCCAAAATCAAAATATGATTCAAATTTTAGAAGTGCCTCATTCTGAAGGGAATAGAGAGAGATGTCCTTGGAGTAAGGAACACAGCAATAGCCAGGTAGCAGTTCAATAATATGTCATATTGAAAATTATATTATACAGTGTATGTAAATGTATACACAGTTCCATATAAAACCCAAAAAATATATATACAATGTTATTAAGATATATTTGGCATATATAAATTATTTAAGTAGCTTTTCTCAGACCACTACTTTGCTGGACCCACCTTCATCCAGTCACTTTGCAAGGACATGAAGCAGTGTTGTCTTGAAGCAGGCAGTCATGAACCACAGCAGTGTGGCATTTCTCTGTAAAAGGAAACAAAATATTTTTTCTCTATATTAGGTGGTTTGGACTCTTCCTGCATCTGGATGGTGCCTACTGGTCCCCTTCTCTGATGTGGTTTTTAGTATGCCTTTTGTGACTGATGCTTGAGCACACTGCCAGAGCAGACTCATTCTGGTCCAAACCTTTTAATTTCCATATTTTTTGCCTGGGTAAATGAAGTCAGGCTGATGCCTTGGCATCTGGAACAGTGGGCACAAGTAATATTTTAACTGTGAATTATTTTATGTGTGGCATCAAGATACTTTTCAGTAATGGCCGTGCAGTAAATTATTTAAACAAATAAATTAAATAAAAGGAAAAGCCTGTATATATATATGTGTGAGATCAGAGTTACTTACTGTACTTACTGTATATACACTTTGTTTTGCTCTATGGCTCCTCAGTCCTTTAAACTTCCATTGCCTTGCTTTTCATCATGTTTTCTGGGAAAGTAAATGACTGTTAAGGAAAAGAGCATTATTTATTTGGTGTTGTTTTTTTTTTGTTATGGATTTTGTTATGGATGTGTTCAATGGTTACCAAACAGTATCTGATTTGGCTTACTATCAAGTGCTTGATAAACTTTTACTATTCCTGTGGAAACACTGCTTTAGAAGCATGTGTTTTCTGTTCAGTTTCTTTATCAGAGCACAAAGTAAACATTTTCCTCTCCTTAGTGATTCTTGCACTTCCAATTCACAGCTCAAGCCTGTTTCACATATGTGGGTATTTAGTGCCACTTAAAACACACTTGGTTCCAGCTTCCTAGGGAACGATTCAAAAGCCTAAACATAGGTGCCTAATACCATTTAAATGCCTGAGGATATCCTGCCTGGCATCCAGCTGCAGCTTCAGCAGGGCTCTGGTCTCCCACAGATCTTGTGTTGTCTCTCTCAGGCTCATGCAGATGCTCTGAATACCCCAGGATGTTTAAAACTGTATGGAATGACAGTGCTGAGGCACCTGTGCTGCTCCCTGCTCTCTGCAAGCATTCCTGGAGCAAGCAGCTCAGCTTTATGTTCATGTTTCTGTATTTCTAAATGCCACGTGTAGGGGCAAGCCGAAAAACCATCAGGAGCTTTTGAATAGTCATGAATATTTACAACCTGCTACCCATCCTACAATAAAGCATGAAGCCTCATATTCTCATTTCTTAAACAATCAAAACATACTTGTAGATCAGATTTAATGCATATATTTTTTCCGTTTGAATACATCGTGATTAAAAGTTCATGACCTTGATTATATTATGCAATTTGAAAAATCGCCAACAATGTCCATGGTGATTAAATATTCCACTTTGTAATTATTTTGTAACTTTTGTTCTGCTCTTTGCTCACTCCAAAAATTATCATAAAATTTTGAAAGATGTCCTCAGCGCAGAATATGTCCATAAAATATTAAATATTCAATTTTCCTCTATCATGGCTTGAAAAATTCATAATTACATGATGATCCACATAATAACTCATTCTGAAAAGTCATATATGGCACTCCCCCTGTGACTGAGTTAATAATTTACTGCTGTGTGGGATTTTCACTCTGCACTGTTAGTCTTGGGAACATTTATTAAGCAAATGTTCATTTGCAAAGATCAGAATGTGAATGAAGAGGGTAAGAATTTAATGAGGAGTGACAGACAGGTGAACTGATTCCATATAGTTCTTTACTACAGGAGAAAGCAGATAGCTTTATCTTTCATAGCCTCGATAGACACATGAAATGAAATATAGAAGACAGGGGGCAAAAGGAAAAAAAGTAACTTTCCTAGAAGGGCCAAAGGAAGGATAAATCAGTGGAACTCATGAACGTGATTCAGACCAGTTGAAATGGTTGATTTTAGTCTGTGCCTTTGGACTTACATAGAAGCAATATTTAGACTGTTTATTTTTAAAATATTTGCCCTTTTTTTTTCACCAGAGTACTTCTAGCATTAAAAAAATAAAGAGCAAGACAAGTTTAAATTTTGGGTTCAAAATGCATTCTAGTTTATGGCTAACCTTTATTATCTTCAGATGTAAGAAACAACCAATATAATATGAGAACAGGTGTCACAACTTTGTCTACATATTTTTTTTCAGTAAATAGTAAAAAGATTTGCTACACATTAACTGTGTAGCTTCTTTCTATGACTTTTGGTTGTTGTCTCATCAAACCTAGGTTAAATAATGTGGATCCTGGGTTTTATTTGCAAAATAAATTCAATAAAAAAATGCAATGTCACTGAAAGATTTTATAATCTATTTAGGGTTCAGTTTTGCAGAATATCAAATATGCTGTTCCTGATACAGCAAAAAATTAATACATTTATTCAAGAATTTTGAAATAATCTCTTGATTAAAGGTAGGTGAGTAAAAATTTGGTGTTTTACTGCCTAAGGCACACTTCATTAAATCTGAGATAATTTAAACAATAATCAATTGTCACTGGATGTGTAAGGACATAACATAAAATTATAATTTCAAAAGATGCCTACATATAATGTCCTAAAGGTTAAAATTTATAATATAATATTTTATATATAGGGAAAAAAAAAAGATTTGGCACAAAACTGCATTTTTCAGTTGACTTACTTTATTTATTTACTTGTATTCCTCCAGGGATGTTTTTTTTCAGTAGACTTTTCTTCTCCATAAAAGTTTAAATTTTCTAAAATTTTATTTTTTTCCAGAGTCCCAAAATATCATTTTTGACAAGTGCAACGTTTATTTCTAAGATCATTGCCAAGATAAAAACAATTCTCATAAAGATACAAATTATTTTTTGGGTGTGTTATATTTATTTTTTTTAATTTTTGTGGAGTTTTGGTGAATGATTGTATAATCAATGATGCACAGTACATTTGTATTTTTGAAAACTGAAGTAGTACATCAAAGTAGATGTAGGGAAAAAATGATCTGAAACATAATTTTTTGAAAAAAAGGTGCAAAAATTAATTTTGTTTAAAAGTTACACATTTTGAAAGAGAATTTTCAGTCAGTGTCAGAATAATTTTCCTGGATATAAAAGCTGAGGATGTTTAGATTTGTTTAGACATTTGACTTGAATATGGCTTTTAATTTTCAAAGGTTGATCCACAGATACTGGAAATGAGACAGGCCTACATTTCTGATGGGCAATACTGACTTCCACCCTTATTAGTGGAATTTGTCAGTTATGTGACAAACTTAAAAATGAACAGACATACACAGGAAATATTTAGTTTAAAGAGTTTGAACAGGGATATCATAAAGAGAGAATGAGGTGACATTGAGAACTGAAGGGAAAAAAATCAGATGAAATTTAATCACACGGACTAAAGATGTATAAGGAGAATTTTTCCTAAAGTTCATTCACTAGGTATGACAGAGATAGGAAAGGCCTAATCTCTGATTGCAAGAAAAGAAACTCATTTCACCAAAGACTGATGTATACCATTACAGTCAACTGAGAGAAATAGGCAGCACTTTTATGGCATAGTCCATTTCACTCTGAAATAGAAATTTGGCAAGATTAGTGATCCCTTAGTGCCTGTTTCTGTAAATTGACAGAACTCTATGTTATACATCTGTGTGAGATCAATTTCTGCAAAGACGATGTGGCCAAGCAGAAAAGTGCAGACCTTAGGTATGTCTGCTGTGGTTTTCCTCAATAAAGATAAAAGGGTGCCAAATGCCTTTGTACAAAAAGTAAGTTAGATTTTGTCTGCAGTAGAACCCCTACTCCTTGAAGTGAGGTCCTGGTGAGAGGTGACTGGAGGTGAAGCCAATTCTTCCACCTTGCTACCAGGTGCAGCTGCCATTGGGGTTGTGTTGTATCCCAAGAGTAACAGCATTCCCTGTTTCCTGAACCATATTACTTCCCAGCCAAGGAATCCTAGCCTCTCCTATGCTGAAGTCCCTTTCTTGTCTTCCAGAGCTTATCCACATTATCACCACTATGTCAAATATCTTCTCCTGAATTTTTAATCCTAAAATGTTTCATAGAGATAGAAAGAAAAACAAATCACATTCATAAAGAAAGAAAATTGGCTGAAAAAGAATAGTGGGCAGAAGTTGTAGAAAATAATTTTTGATGTCATGGATACATAGTAATGGGACTCATTAATCCAAGAGTCCACATCCAGATCCATTTCTTCAGTATTTATTTTAAAATTTACCCTTACTTGAACATATTTTTAAGCACCACTAAAATGAGTGAGACATTGAGGTAGACAAGGTTGTTGCAAGTATCTGGGATTAAAGAAGATCACCAGCGTGAAGAGAAATATACAATTTAATTTTCTGATGGCTTTGATTGGTAAATATTAAAAAAGAATTTAAAATATAGCTTGAATTTTATGTACCTCATTTGAAGGCTTTATACTTACTTGCTTGAGGAGACTTCTCCAGACAAGGTCTTCTTCAGCAAGCCCCTTCTCTTCAGCTGTTTGAATCTAAGAAGAATGTTAAATCTAGCTGAGTTTCATGGCTCATGTATTTTGAAATAATTTTAGTTATTTACACTAGGTGTATTTTCAATGCTACATTACTGAAGATAGATTGATAGATTTACAGGGCCAGATGCTGGACTTTGATGATCCCTTGTGGGGTCTCTCCCAATTCAGGATATGCTATGCTTCTTTCTTTTTTTTTTTTTTTTTTTTTTTTAATACACAAGATAGCAATGGGAAAGGAGAAAAAGATGGGTTTGATTCCAAAATTTTGTCATGGATAATTTTTTTGAAGTAGAGCAAGCACTCATTCTTCTTTTCTGTGCAGACTGGGAGCAGTGGGAATTACCAGCTCCTGTGTGAGCTCTGAGCACAGGTTTCTGCCATGGGAACAGCATCATTCAGACCACCCTGGCATCCTGAATTATACAAATTGTACTATTCCATGGTTGATGTAAATCAGTTTTGCCACAAGGCCTGGGATCCAGCTCTGCTTTTCTACTGAGTCTGGGTGCCTACATGAAGATGCCAGCCTGTGAGTTGAGTGGTGGTTCCCATCACATCCAGGACATCCAGTGCTGGATTCAGCGGCCTGAGCAGAGGAGTTTACAGATGGGAAAACCACCAGGCAGGTCCATGGTAGGCTGGTAGCTTTCTGGACCTGTAGCTGAAGGCCATGCAGTCCCTACCTGCTCTGCAAAGTTTCTCTCCAGGCTTTATCAGTTCCACAGATTAGATCTCCATGCTCAGCTCACATTCACCTACAGACACTCTTAAATGCAGAGCTCTTAATTTCAACCTCAATCTTGCCCCTCAGACCTACTTCAGCTGCTTCAACATAGGCATCTAAATAAAGCTATTTCAATCTGGATTTCACTGGCTGTGACAGGATACTCTGTTTGGTCTTCAGATTCCACTTGGCATGTTTCAGGGCCTGCCATAAATTGTGTATCAGGTTTACTATCTCACTGCAAGTACTTAGGATTTCATACCTCAGGCTGTGTAAAGTGGCAAAGTGTTCCTGTGAAATGAAAAAAGTTTCTGTACTTACACAATTAAACTAAACCCCAAGTGTTCCTTAGTATGTATTTGAGAGGAAAGAGTGAATAAAAAGCTCTGAATTTCAGGCATCATAAACAATGAAAATAAGGGCTTGTAACATTTTCAAATATTTTCACTATTATTTCTTTATTTGATTTTTTTACATCATTGCCATTAAAATGAAATGTTTCCAAGAGATGTTAATGTTGAATGTTTTCTTTCTAGCTCATGGCTTAAATGATGTACAGCCTTAGAGAACCCTGTAGGCTTTGTGTTTTGTCTGTCAAAACAAAACAAAAAAAAGCCAACATCTTCTCTAAACAGCATTAAATTGCTTCTTTTAAAAAGATGCTTCATTATGCCTTTCATGTACTCATGTAGTACAAAAGAAAAGCAATTGGTCAGATCTCCCTAGTAGGCACAAAACCTGTTCAGCTGCTTTTATCCCTCCTTATAAACGGCTTAGCACAAAGAATTCCTGCCAGAACTTAATGCTTTGGGCTTTCTGCATGTAGTAGTGGAGGGTGCCCTGGAACCACAGTTCAGAACATCACTGCTGAGATTTAAAATCCACCAAGGTGAAAAGGGAAGAGTAAAATGTCAAGATTAGCATTTGGCAGCTCCAGTTGGTTGTTAAATGTGAGAAAAAACAGGCAGAAGTGGGAAAAATTGGCTTGCTGATTATATTGGGATATTTGTTATTTTATACTGTGTCATTTTGCAATGGCATATATAAACAGAAGTTTGGTAGAGGTTTACTGAAAGTTGTGATTGCATCTGTTGTGCATATAAGAGTATCTGGAACTTGCATGCAAGAATAAAACAAACATGATGTCAAAACTCATTAGAATTAAAAAACCCCAAAACACTGCTGTTAATAGGGCAGTAAGAGCCATAAATTGTGTATTATAAATAGGCTTGAAAAGTTCATAACCTAGATAGCAGATGTCATATCAACCTAGATGTGTCATATCAACTCCTCTTAAGTTAGCGAAGCCACACCGAAATTTTCATTATGGTTTTCAGGATAGACCTTGACACTGTCACAATTCTTTTAATGCCATAATGATAATCAACATAAAGGTATACTAAGGCTATTCTGAAGTACTTCATCAAGAAATTTAATTTACAAATACGTATGAAAGCTACATAGCTGAAAGGAAAATATATTTAGTGAGAAGAATAGCTGAGTTCTGCAGAAGAGCTCCCTGACCTCTGCTTGATAGTTTGTTCCCAGGTATTTACTATCTACTATCTACTATCTGTCTACTATCTGTGCCAAGCCTTTAGAAAATTTACCTAACAATTAGTACTAATGCATGGTGTAGCTTTTTCTTCGATGCAGTGTCACAAAACTTCTGACAACTTTGACAATTATCATTAGACCAACTAACTGAAGGACAAATATCTCTCTAATTGGCCTATCTGTATCACTGTTTCAATAAAAAAAGCTGCAGATCATATGATTTAAAGTTACAATTCACTTTTGAGCTCATAACTCCCTTTTTAAAAGAAATTAATAGAATAAAATCACCAAAGCCCTTAATTACATTGCAAAAAGTAGCTAAATAAAACATGTTATTAAACACCATAATGAAAGAAGGAAAGAGCTCAAAAGTAATTTAGATCACATGGACATCATTAATGAAGAAGATGCACTCTAATGTTTTCAATCATAGAATAAAAATATTTCATGACATGATGAAAAACTGTCAGTTGTAAAGTAAAGAAATTCTTCAAATTAGATTGCACTGAATGACTGTCTTTGGCAAGATAAATCTTGTCTTCCTTTGATCTTCTGATAATGCCAACATATACTTTTGAGAGGTCTGGAAAGGAACCCACAGAGGATCCTCACTTGCCAAAATCAGTAACATTCACTTCCATGCCTGAGAGACAGAAATGCTGCTAATAAGAGAAGCATGCTCACTGGAGGCAGGAGGAACACTTGTTCATGCCTAGTTCAGTGTACCAGAGTGACTGCTGCAGAATGATTCAGTCTGGTAAAACTCTTAGGTGTAGGACTGTCACACTTGTTTTCTGTATCTGCCAAACTCAGTAAGGTTCTATTATGCAAGTCAGCTCTGCCTGGGGGCTTGTCTATCTTGAACATTCAAATTTCCAAAACAATTCTATTGCTTTCTTTCATGAGTCAGTATTTGTGTTCTGTCTTTTCAGTTTTACATTTTATCTCGTTCTTCATCTCCTTTTTGGCTTATAACACCTCTTTGGTACATGCAGATCCAAATGTGATGCAGAGCCAAATCCATGCTTTCAATTTATGAAAGGTAAGTTATTTGTTTTTCCTTTGCACATGAATCTTTTTTATTTCATGCTAAGCATGAAATAAATTTGTTGAGGAGGGCAAAATCTCTATCTTTCACATACCTTGTCTGTTACGTTGGGGTTTAGAACAGGGTTCTGTCAGGTTACCACAGGCAAAAACAAAGTGTGATTGCATGGAAAATCTTCCTTGTGATGAACATCACAAAATAAATCTTGATGAACACCTGAGGGGTATTGGCCCATGCTACATCATTTAATTCACCTGTGCATGTTTTTAAGCAAGGCAAGTTTAAGGATGTGATCACTTACTGTATTTTCCAAGAAATCTGGACTCATCTTGTCCATAGTGCAAAAATGTTCCATTAATGAACATCTGGTTGGTCCTTCTCCTTATACCACAGCCACTGATAATGTTCCAGAATTTCTTGTGAGCTTTCCTTTGTTCCTTATTGACACATGGTAGTATACTTTGAAATTTTTTTAATTTGTATTTACAATATTTATCATAATTGAGAGATGTTTTGCCAGGGGAAACATGATTAAGTTTTCCAGTAATCTGAGATGCCTAGGATCTTCTGTTTTAGCCTTTTACTCTGCTGTGTTTTATAAGCACAATGATATTTAATTGTATCAGTGAATAATCAGATGTTATACATATCATGTTTCTTTTCTCTTTTCCTTACTCCGGAATTTTAATGCCTTCTTCACATTTTCACCCAAACTTTGTCATTGTGTTCTCCCCTCAGTTTCTT
Source organism: Oenanthe melanoleuca (assembly GCF_029582105.1). Taxonomy (NCBI): domain Eukaryota; kingdom Metazoa; phylum Chordata; class Aves; order Passeriformes; family Muscicapidae; genus Oenanthe; species Oenanthe melanoleuca. The sequence continues at coordinate 66,243,127 of NC_079333.1, read as the reverse complement.
TTCCTGATCACTTTCACCTGTCAAGTCTAGGACTACTGGCTTCTTCCCAGATGGGCTCTCACACTCCATTTGTTCCACTCATTCTCCCCAGGTTACCAGCTTTTACCTGCCTCCAGCTCTCAGCCTACCTGGCTACATGCATCCCTTTGTTTTAACACTTGGATTCCCTGTAAATGATCTAGATGTTTTTCCTGAACAGCCTCAGCTTCACTCACCCAGCTCTTGAGTAAATTTGCAAAGCTCTTCTGCTTCCTTTGTTTAGTGTATGTTAGTAGAGCTTGCTGCACTGGTAGGAGGTCCTCAAACAAACTCTGAAGGGATGTGAGCTGGGAATTTTTACTGCAGCTTTCCGAAAGTTTATAAAATGCCCAGATGGGAATAGATGCTCACAAAGATAACCAAAAGCTCATTAACATTGCCTAAAAATGTAAATTTCTTACTGGTGCTTTTAGAAACTCTTAAAGCCTTCAGCAAGAAAAGCAACCAGCCAGCCAAAAACCAACATAACACTGGGCTCAGTCTAAATCTATTCACTCCTTACTAACATGTTAGGCTAAACAGTGAGTAAAGAGTGAAATACTCCTAAAGTTTTTGCTAAAAACAGAGCCTTTGCAAGAAATGTGAAGTAAATTTCTTGTTTTAAGGTCAAGAGTCCTGACTACAATCACTGTTAGACCCCAGCTCAGGGATTAAAATTTGGAAAAACTAAGTCTGTGAGTCTAGAGTGGGAGTATAGAATACTAAAGAATAGAACAATTAGCCTGGAAGGGACTTACAGCAATTGTTTGTTTCAACTACAGTTAGATTTATTGGAGGAACTGTTGGACTGAGATCCCAAGGACAACAAGAGGATATGAAGACAGTATTATCTGGTTGATTTTACTGCAGAAAAAGATTGTATTCACCTCCCTAGCTGTGAACAGCCTCAGTGGCCACAGGACTGCAATACAGGGACAACATGGCAAGGGGGAAATTTTGCTTTTATGTATTGTAGAGCTAACTTCCAGAGGGACTGGCATAAAATCCCTCATGCTGGGTATGACATTGCTGGCTGTTTTGAGAGGATGAACATCAAAACAAACCACATTAAGCATGTAGGTCAGCAATCACATAAACTCCTTTTGTTCTAAGGACTAACTGAGACCTCCAAGGAGGTCATGGTCCAGGAGAGGACAGTTCTGTAGTGTTCTGTTGTCTCTAGAACTCCCTTGAGCAAATCTGATTTACTCAAGCTTGGCACTGAAGTTGGAATCAGATCCCCACTGTACAACAAACAGGGCTATTAAATGATTCATGGTTTATTGCAAGGATTCTCTTTTCAGGATTGATACTGTTAGTCATACATTTATGGCTAACAGCAAACAAAACTGAACAAATCTCTTAAACATAACAGGACAAAGCAGTTCTACAGATCTAGAAGTAAATTATAACATATCAGAAAATCAGTGTATATATATATAGATGTTGATATAATGGGCTTTATATATGGATATTATAATGAAGTGTGTATGTTGAAGAGGGCAGGAAAATAACTTATGTATGCCATAGAGGAGGTATATCTAGAACTTCCTAAGTATATTTATACTATATTTTTTCCAGAGAGAGATTTTATTAGTCACAGTGAAATTTATTATGTAGACAAAATAAAATATTTTCTGATACATTCTGTATTTGATTCAATTTTCACACACCATTTTTTTTTTGTTTTGATCTGGAATTTTGAAAAACTAGTTCCAATTGAAACATGAGATCTAAATGTTTAGTTTTTAGAAGAAATATATATTGCCTGTACAAAAATGTAAAGTTTCTGGCTTTTGTGGAGTTGGCACTGTCTTCTGCATTCACATTGTTACAGCTGTAGATCACAGTTTCTAAGAAATCTCCCAGAACATATAATTGGCATTCCCTACCCCTTCTTTTTCCTTGCAAACAACACATCTTCATATTTCTGGAATGATTGATGCAGAGATTAGCTGCATTTACAAAAAAAAAAAAACCCAATTATTAATTATTTCTTGAGCTTCAAAGGAAGGAGGAATTTGGGGAAGAAGTAATAAGAGTAAATAATTGTAAACAAATTACTGATTATCCAAGTCTTTCAGTTTCATTATTTTAGTATGTTTCTCTATATATTGAATCTCAAACAGGCAAAAAGGAATTCAGTGCCAGGCAGGCTAGTTAAATAATTGAGGTGAGAAAATATACATACATGTGCTAAAGATCCTATGTGCAATGTTCAAACACTAAAATTTATACCTGTGGTGGAAATATGAGATATGTGTAAATTGAATACCAATATGTATAAACTCTGTATTTACATAGATGCATGTGCATATGAGTAACAGCTTATATATATTCACATACATGTAAATGTTTCACCAAAGATTTTATGCAGTAAAATACCACAAAATAAGCTGTGCTTCCAAAAAGAAAATATTTTGTAAGATATGTAAACTGCAGTGAAGGCTGCATTGAAGTACTCAAAAATTATTTGGTTAAAGGGTAAATACACCTTGTACCTCATAATGAAAATCTTATAGGTAGGGGTGGAGATTAACACTGCAGGCTGTCTGCAGAATATTAATAAAATTCAATATAGTTTCTAAAAGGTATAATTTATATTTTGTGGAAATGAGTCTCTTTTCTAATAAAATTCTTCTGTCCTTCATTCTGTTCATATAATTTTTCTATAAATCATCCTGTAGGAATTTTTTCTAAATATTCATCTCAGAGAGAACCTATTTAAATAAACCCTCTTAGCAAGGTATTTCAGAATTAAAATTACACCATGAGCAATACTTTATCCAATATGCTTCGTTCTATAAATTTTTTTGTGACTAAACCAATATTTTGCAGAATAACATTATGTTAAAATAACTGATCTGAGGTGAAGCTTCTAGTATATAAACACTATGTAAAAAAAGATCAACAAATTACCTTTAACCATTTTAATTTAACTGGTCTCTGAACCTCTGCAAAAGTAGCTGATTTTCTTTCCACATCTACATATATAGTGATAAAAAACCTAAGGGCATTGCACACAATGAAAGAATAAGAAAGCAGAAAAGTGCTCCTGGTTATACTTTATTTTCTTGGATTTGCAGTAAGCTAGAACCTTGTGTTTTTTGTAGTTGTGTAGAAATAAAGTCTGTGATGTCCCTGGAATTCTTGGGGATGTTTGATCAAAGAAATGGGTAAATTGCTTTTTAAGAGTGAAAGGCTGGAACCAAAACAGAAGATAAAACCTGGCACCACTTGCTAGATGATGAAAGCTTATATTCCAGTTTTCAGCCCTACTTCATAGTGACTTCACAATTCTTAGGTTATGTATTTACCTGAAGCAGGAGAGGGCTTGCATGTGCTTTTCTGAATTGGGATTCACTGATGAAGTCAATTATTGTCATCGAGAAATGGAAAACAAGTAGCAAATGCAGTTTAAAATTTCAGAAGTTGGGTCAGATTTTCTTTCCTTTAAGTTCATATTTCCACAATATGTAAAGTGCACAAAAGGAAAGGAAAAGATCATATTTATTGCAAGAAAGGGCAGTTTTTCTCATGCCACACATAAATCCTACCAGAGAATGTATTTGCTGCTAGGTTTCCAGGAAACCTGGAAATGGAACAGAATAACACTGTATATGCAACACTTGGGGCTTGCTAACAAAAGACTTAAACTTGTGTGGAAACTGACTGATGCATATGAAGGCAGATATTTGGTCAATAATAATGATATTACTAGGCAATATACTGTATTTATATGGCATTTATTACATTTAATAACACAGCAATATATAGTGGTATATAATGACACAAAAATATCAGTTATAAGCATTACACCAGATACAAACAGCTTGCTGCAGTCAATTCCACACTCTGTGAGGCTAAATGCACACCTATTCCCATACCTAGTGCCTGTAAGAACAGCCACTAAAGGAAGAAATGTGAGAGTGGCTGTGTGCCAAATGCAAATTAAGCTACTTCTAACATAAGCTCCCATGTTCATTACTACTACTTGTAAAATTGTCCCCAGCTTATTGGCCTGCAGGTTTTAGGCACAGAACCACACCCCATGATGGGCCCTCCAGGATTTGTTTGCTCAGAAGAGGTCTACCTGTGAATTATTGTTTTAGGATGCCTTTAAAACTAATGAAAAGAACAGAAATCAACCAAGAGATTAACCTAATCTAAAGTGAGAATTTAAAATATGTCAGATGACCCTCCCTGAGGAATGTGATGAAAGAGGTAACTGCTGACCTTATACTGCCAGATTAAAATTCTCCAAAGGAGCATGGGCAGTATGTCTGGAGGAGGAGAAAATTAATAAATAAGTTTAGAAGCTCATATTTGATGAGTGGAGAAGAACACCCGAACCCCCAGAATTCGCATCAAGCTGAGGGTGTTTTTCTATTTTTACTGTGCAAAGTCCAAATGTTTTTGATAGCTCATCCCCTCCTGAGAAGTGTTACTTTCTGAACAGCATTTCTTCCTTTACATTTCCTCCTGTCAGATTTTGAGATCTGTCTTTATTAATGCCTTTGACCATCATCTGTCACTTGCATTATGACATTGAGCAAACAGATATGGTCCACATTTTTTCTCTCTACCTTTCCTTATTTTATTGACTTTTATTGCCATAATCTTATCTTTTCTAAATAATCATTTACATATTTACACCTTTTTTTTCTCAAGTTCTTATCATCCAAAGGTCCTCTTCTGAACCTTTTCTAAGGTCCTACTTTAGAAATGACAACAGATGTCCTTGTTTAAGCAACTCAACCTGAAATATAGAGGTTAAGAACAGTTTCCATCTCATAGGAATCTATATTTTGGATGTCAAAAATAATATTGCACATTGCATTGTCCTGGCAGGTGTGACAATCTTTGTAGTAGGTGTGTACTCCTCTGGAGCAGCAGCTTGAGGTGAGGTGGAAAACACTGAATCTGTCAAACATCATTGAGTATTGACAACTATATTGAGCCCCAAATTCTATGCCCTAATTTCAATTAGGTAAAATCTGAGTGTTTTAATTTAATTCAATTTAATTTCATTTCTTTTCTATGTGCTTTTCTCCTCACCACAGAATTCTGCTTTTTTTTCCATCAGAATTGTTAAACTTCTGCTTTGTTTTCTTCATGACTATAAATGCAAGCAACTGATCATAAAATCTTTATAAGAAATTGATCAAAATATAGTGAAAATCACAGTGGGTAAAGTTAGGGTTTTTTGTGGGAAGCATGAAATGCCTTAATAATTACTTTAAACAGTATCTCATGATACTCAGCTTGCACTGTCTAGATGAAGAATTTGTACACACAAGTATTTCATTCTATTATTAATGTTCTTTCAGTGTTCAGTGGCAGCTTGGTCTTGAAGGTTTTTATTTCTATTATTATCCTTGTTTATTGTAAGAAACAATTATGGCTTTGATATGCGTAATCTGGAAGGAAATATTTCTCCTGGGAACTATTATAACAGTCCATTTAGTTTTGTAACTTCTTAGTGATTCAATATTCTTTTCTCTTAAAATGCAATGTAACCTTCAGATGTTTTGATTGGACTTGAACTTCAGATTTGGCAAGTTTGGGATTTTTTTTTGTAGACTGCTTCTTTTGGTTATATCATTTCAGTTTAAATGATAATAATTTGGTTCGTTAGCTCCAAGTTATTATCTTATTCCTTAAGGACTAGTGAGAAAAGAAAGTGAATTTTGAAATTTGTATTAGCATTTTTAATTTGTAATCTGTAATGAATTAGAGAGTCCTATAAAAAGTTGCACACTTTAATTTTCTTTTGGACTCCTATTTACATCATAAGCATTCACCATGATCACTCAGAATAGTACTTTGCCTGTTGCAAATTCTATGACTTTGGATATTTTCCTTTCTGGAAGACCCCTTAATAAGGCATTCAGTGTGTGATGGAATACTTCAGGAGCTGATTAGCTTATATTCTAAAAGGCAACTGTAAAAAGGTAGCATTAGATTTTCCTGTGTCTGTGGAAAATTGCCAAATCCTACCAGCATGTCCAATTTCCCAAAGAAAGTAAACCTTAACAACTCAGCCATTATTCTGCCTTTACAAGGAAGGTGCAACATTTCAACTTCACACTTTCCTTTGGGGGCAAACTTTGGGTAAAAAAGAAAATTATCTGAGAAAGCTGTTAAAGAAATAATTCAATCCATTGGCCTTTTTTTTAGGCTTGACTATGTTCAGAACAATTTAAAAAAATTATAAATGCAGACACTTCCCTGAAATGCCTGTGTTGGGAGTGCTGATGCTTGGGCTTTTCTGTGTAGTCTGTATATATGAAACCCACACAATTTAATTAACTAATCCACCTTTTGAGATTTGTGGTTCAGCTTCATAAGATGCTGTTTGGTTTTAGTTCCTCCTAGCCCTTAGCTGTTCTGTGTCTCAGACTTCCACCTTCTCAAGAGCACTCTATCCTACAGGATAAGGTACAACAGCTGAAACACAGCCATGTATCACCACCTCACCTGCACCTCAGTCAGGCTTACCTTTGCCAGTTGTCATGACATATCTGTCAACTGCACAAGTGCAGTGGCATAAATTCCCAAAGTGAGCTAAAAACCACCAGCAGATCAAGTTAATGCCCCTGAATCCACCTCTGTGTTGAGCCTGTACCTGTCCTCAGCAAGTTCTTCTCTTCCCCTAAGGTAGTGTGAGTGCTCTCCAACAATCACTGCAACCAGTCATCCTGACTTTATGCAAATTTCTGCTTGTTTGGAACACTCTATACTTATTCAGGTTTTTTGTTTGTACCTTTCTCTGAGAAAATTCTGGGGATCTTACCACATACCATATCCATCACTCCCTACTCAATCTCTGTTCTATGGCTTTGGTCTCATAATTTCTTGCATTATTTTGCCACCACACTTGATTCTTTGCAGATTTTGCCATCAATGGCATTGCTGTTTCACATGTCTGGTCATACAAATGGCACAGTCAATACTACACAGGTTTTGGGGGCAATTTTTCATTTCACCATTTTGTTCTGGTCTGAGAAGAAGGGAAGCATTTTCAGAAAATATATAGGAAGCTCCACCTTCTCACAGTTTTGAAAAGTACTTGCAGGAATAGATCCCAAAGTGCTCTGGAAAGGATTTACTTTTTATTAAACAATATGCACTCCATTTTATTTTAAGTGGCCTGAGAGGTAAGCAGCTAGTGTAAAACACCTTCTGCAGTTTAAAATTGGAGAGAGGTCCCTAGAAGACAGCTTCTCTTGAGCAGCTGCACCTCAATTCAGTTGCCCATGTGGAAATCAGATGCCCAGGGGTGCTCACCAGGCCTCCAGGTAGAATTTCAAAAGGGCTTGTACCTCCCTCAGCTCCAATTGTACCAACCTGGTGCAGGTAGGGCATTTCAAATATGGTTGGTAACCTTGTTGTGTCATCTGTGTCTACTTTAGGGTGAGTCCACCCCCTGGAAGTGCCAATTACTCTCTGTTTACTATAAGGGGGTTATAATAAATCACATATAAATAATCACATCAGGTCTTTGAAATGGTATAATCTAGTGGGGCTGATATGTGCTTTTAACTAGGGGCACAGATAAGCATGAGACTTCAAGGCAGACATAATTTTTACAATAAGGATTAGAATTATTTTAGAGCCTTTAAACCACACATGACTCTTGGAAAGGGATTAAAGTCTTTTTGTTGTAGCATCTGGGCTTTAGGAACTGGAGGTCAGAGATGCAGATTCTCTGAGGAGGTGTAGTCAGTTTCTAGCTGTCCAAAACAGCTTACCAATTTCTCTGACAATTATGGGAATTTTTCCCCACATATCAAGATAAGATTGGTTTTTGATTCAATGTATAATTAATCTTTTCCTTCTGAAACCCATAAATAAAGGGACCAAAGAAACCCCAACAAAACATCAAAGTGGGGTGGAGATGCTTGCTTGGGTTGGTGTTTTCTTTCTTTATGTTCTCTGATTTTTTTAGCTTCTAGAGATCCAGAAAAGCTTAGTGTGACCTGTTCAGCCACCTACATGCAAATGTCCTTTCAAAACCTTTGTTCTTATTCTTCGTGCTGGAGCTGAGAGGTGCAGTTCTCCTTTGAACCTCAACTAGTAGCTAATATGGGGGGTAGCTGGTTTTTTTGTTTGATTGGGCTTTGGGTTTTGTTTGTTTTGTTTGTTTTGCTTTGTTTTGCTTTGTTTTGTTTTGCTTTGTTTTGTGTTTTTTTTTTTTTTTGGTTGTTTTTTTTTGTTTTGTTTTGTTTTGGTTTTTTTGATTTTTTTTTATTTTATTTTTTTTTTTCTTTTTTTTAAAATATCTCCATTGAAATCTGGGCTGCCTGGAACTTGGGGGATGTTAAGCCTCCTAAAACAATTCTTTCAGTATTTCTGCAAGATTTTTTTCTTCCTGAGGCTTCCCCTAAAGCATATATAATCCTTATTCAGTGTCATTTTCTCTCTGGAAAAACCATTCAAATGTTCTTTTCTAACAGGGAGCACATTAACCTTTTGAAACAGAACTGGAAACTTGAATTAAATAGGAAGATATTTACCAGCTTAGCATTTTACATGCTCCCTATGATATTTATGTAACTGATATTCAAATTTTTTTACTAATTTTATAACTACTATTTTGCATAGTTTCTTTTATCTCACTGGCATCTCTTACACATTGACAAATTTTCATTTTCCTCTGATTTCACTGCCTTTTAATGTTCACTTTATATTTTGACGCACTTGCTCTGGATTTCTTTCTGCAAAGTCTTTTCTCTTTTACTCTGTCATTAGCAAAATACAAAATACAGTAAGTGTTATTCTGATTTTTACATTAAGCATGAATAAATGTTAGATTCATATCCTGAAAGATATAAGCTACACTTGTATAATCTCAAGCAAGGAACACATTAGAATAGAACAAAAACAATCCAACCCAGGTTGCTGTCTACTTCATAGGCATATATTTAATTAAGTTATGCTGCTCCTAAAATTCAAAAAGCTTAATCTTTTTCTGTCCTTAAATTAAACTCCCTGTGCTCTACAATGACCAAAACAAATAATCTATGACCTACAAACAAGACACTCGCATTCCCTGAAGATTTACTTCATCTTCTCCTCTAGGTTATACATCTTTGAACCTCTCTTTTCTGTAACGACCTTCTGGTGCTCATTAGCATGCTGATTACCATTAACACAGCTATAATCAAGCAATTTTCTTGGTGTATGTCAGGGAGAAATGCTCATCAGAATGCAGCCAAGGGACAAAATTAACTGCATAAATCTACAGCACAAACTGGATCTCATCCAACTTTACATGAGTCTTCCTCCTTCTGCTAGGTGTGACATCACCATCTTGCTCCCTGCTGATGGCCTAATAAGTATCCCCAGGTTCCACACTATTTAATTTACCCCTTCTCTCAGTTTTACAGTTCCAGTGATAACTGACCACCTTGCAGTATTTTCTTTTAATATGTGTTTGCCTTTATTTGTTTCCTCCATCTCTTCTAATTAGTCATCAAGATACAGGAACATTTATTAAAAAGATTGTACTAATGTGTGTGTATGCATTTGTTTACCTGTGCATAACTTCTTTCATGTTTTGTAAAATAATTTACAATTTATGTAAATTATATGGCAATGGAGCTAGATATTTTCTATGAAGGAACATATTTACAGAATTAAGATTTTGGCTTAGATATGCATGTTCTGATTGTAAAATAATTGTTCCATATAAGTGGTTGCAGATATTGAACTAAGTATATTGCATACTTTGAACAAAAAGGTTTTCCTAGAAAAAAGCTAAGACAGCTTTAGAACTTCAAAATGACACAAGCAAACATAAAATCTGTTGGTTTTTTTGTCACAGAGTGATATGGTAGACAGAGGAAGAAGATAATTCCGGCTGTGAAACTTATTTCAGTCAAAGATCCTTTTTCTTATTGTTATAAATAACAGTAAACCTGTGCAGTTCTATATTTACACAGATCTTACTTTAATTCAATTATTCTGGATTAGTCTAATTTGGAATGAGAGAATTTATTTCTCAAAGAGGAAACATAAAAGTGGAAAAAAAACCCCTGGCTTTGGATATAAGAAGAGATATTCAAAGAGAGGAAAACGGGTCAAGAAAAACTGTAACTGGAAATGGAGATGTGAACAAGAAGGGGAAGAAGAAGAGAATCAAGAAAAAACCTGAAGGAGCACAAATCAGATGGGAAGGAGGAGGAAGGAAGAGTTAAGGTTCTGCTGAAGGGTACCAAGGCCCTGGTCCCATCTATGTTCAGAGAGAGGAAGTTTTGGAAAGACTCAGTCTTTCTTGTAAACCTTACACTCAGGATTCCTGGGACAGAGATGGAAAAGTTCCCATCCTGTCAGTGAATAAAGGATTTGGCAGGAGCATGCATCTGTATCTGGGAACAAGTCACTTCCCAAGCCTCTGACTGAAATATGGCCAGAGTGAACAGTGGGGAAGAAAGAAGTCAGTAAGGAAGAATATGTGTGGAACACCAAGGAGCCACATCCCTCACCCTTCTGGGAGCACATCCCTCCTCCCCAGCCCCATTCTCAGGGCTGGCACTGCACTCCCATATCTTTTTGGGAAAACAGAGAAGGTGAGTGGAAGGCAAGGAGGAGAAAGCAAAGCCTTACTTCAGCAGTGCAGTAGTATCACCTCATGATGAGCCTCTGTTGCCTTCTGCTGTGTGTCTTTTGCATCATGGCACTCTTGTGGTATTAACATAACTCTTGTGAGTGGTGACCATAATTCATGCAAATTTAATAGACTCCTCAGGGCAAGTTCAGTCATAAGAGCACCAATCTTGGCAGAGGTTTGCTCAACCTGTTCTTAAAAACTTCCATTGATGGAGCTCTTGTGGCCTCCCCAAGCAACTTAATCTACCACTTTAGTGCTAGAAATGTTTCCCAGATGTCTATCTGGAATCTCATTAATTTAAACCCATTAATCCTGACCTCTTTCAACATCTTTATGTAGTTTAAAAATATTACTACATATCTCCTCATTTTTCTTTCTACTTCACCATTCAGTTTTCCCTCATATTGCTACTCATCTACCTAAAATATCAGAGTAAAATAGACACCAGGGAAATTTTTTGGGATGAATTCTGTCCTATGAATTATGGAAACATAAGTTGGCCACTGCAAAGCAGAGGAATCTTCAGAAAGGTCAGAGAAATGTACAAATGAGAATAGGAAGAACAGTGGATAAGCATGGAAACTAGTCAAAATGGGAAATATAGAGGAACTACACTAGCACAGAAATGGTGCCAGAAGTTGCCTATAGTTAGAGACATACAATAAAAGGAACACACAAGGGCTTTCACCTGGTTTCCTTAAGAAATGATCAGTGTCACCCTCCCCTAAACAAGAGGGACATGAAGGTCCACTGGCTCTGTATGTCTGCAGCAGAAACATCTGTGTCCACCTTAGTCATGGTGGGCTGTTGTAGTTAATAGAAAATGACTTGGTTTGGGATGGGATTTCTCTCACCTATCTCCGTGGCTTACTTTGTGAGGGCATGAATCCTTGTCTCCTCAGAAACATTTCTTCCTTTTCAGGAAGAGAAAAGGAGGTCAGAAACAGCTCCAGTGTAGGTGTCTGACTAGTTCAGGTTATGTGAATTCCCTCTAAACCATGTGCTTAGGCTGCCCCAGTCCATTTGCTGCAAAGGAAAAGGCAGAAGAAAGGCTTTGACTCTTACACACTATTTAAACCTTTTGCTCTGTTCATCACTGTGTTGGAGGAAGCACCCTTAAATTTAATACACACGAGACAAAATTACTTCAATGTTAATTTTGCTGGTCTTTAAGACATACTTATATAAGAAAAGTATCAATATAATGCTGACCATCCCTTTGGGAATAAGGTAATTTGCTTTGTCATCATTTACAGTTTATATAATATTAATTATATTTGTACTTACTAACATTTTATTAAGTCCATCCTTTTAAAAAAAATCTATATAAGAAGGAAATCTCTTCATTTAGCTCTCTTCAAAGATATCTGTAGAGATCTCCAATTGTTCTTTCCCTAGTACTTACCAGAAAACATATTTTTGACCATCTAACAAAATTATCTGTTTTACCTGGATCTCTTTTGATTTGTGTAGTGTTGATTTCAGGAGTTTTATTTGAATGGAAAGTTGATAGCAGTTCATCTTTTTACTTAATGCAAATTCTTTTGATTTTTAAGAACTCATTTGCTGTAAAAGAATAAGGATGAAAAGACACCATAATATAAAGGATGGGGAAGGGGGAAGGGCAGATGTTCTGGGAAATAGAACAGAAACAAAATCAGAAATATAAGAACACTTTTGAAAAATATTAGAAAAGTGTCATGCTTAACAAGAATATGAATAGCTTATTTTCTCTGACTGATGGTAACCAGCAGGTAATATTCCCTTGTTGTTGCTAATAACACTGAAAAACAACAATGTTTAGTAAACTCTATGAAAAATCATAAATCAATATCATATTAAGGAACCTAGACATGAAAGTCCTTCAAGCACTTTCTAAACACAGAATGGGACAACAGGAGGAGGATGCTGTGGTGATGAATTGTGCACCATGCTGCCAGTTAGATAAGTCTACAGAGTAATCTTTTATTCTAGTTCCTATGTGATTTGTGCATAAATATAGATCTCATGAAATTATGGGTACCTACAGCTCAGGTGAGCTTACATCTATGGTAAAGGTTGTAAAAATTGGTTCCCAAGGATTCTTGCTGTACGCCTGGCTGGGTAGCAGTGCTGTGTATCAGGAGGAAGCCTGAGGATCAACTGCAGCCTCAATTGCACTTTTGCTTCCAAGGGATGGAAATTCAACACAAGGCTGGACCAGCACACAGAAAGGGACCATAAGGGATTTATGGAAAGTGAGATATGCTCTAGGTTGAATCACATCCTTCATTATGAACTCACTTATCTTTCTGCTGAAGTGATAAAACTGAGGCAAAGGGGAAGTATTTGCTCTCCAGTTGAATTTCTTAACATGGAGCTCTGGATGCTGAGATCTTATCTGTTCCCTGATTTTAGATAGCTAGATCAAACACTGTGAAATGGAGGGGGGTATCACAAGTTCAGGGGCAAACTGAGCATTAGGATCAAAAGGAAAAGGGGGAAATGCAGTCATACTTTACTTTTACAATAACAAAAACAAACACTAGTGCAGATGTGTTAATAGGGAGAAAAAGGCACTGCTAATGGCAATCAGCTTGTCCTACTGGTCCAAAGAATCCTAATTATTACACTTGGAAAAAGCTGTACAATACTCTGGAGGACCCAGTTACAGCAAACTCAGCAAAAGCATCTGCTGAGCAAATGCTGGCAGCTTTTCTGTTCTAGCCTGTGCTGAGTGTGGCTGGGGATACACTGGATGCACAGTATTAGCAGCACTGGAAGACAAATAAAGGCTTGGGTGCCTGGTCCCAGAAGTGGAGCATGATGCACAAAAGCCTGCAGACACCACAGAAGAGTCTGAGACATTAAGTATGATTTTGGTTTGGCATTAAAATTCATTTGAGTGACTAAGTCTGTTCCCTGGACATGGCTGCCCCTCCAGGAATCACAAAGCCTTTGAGACAGCACCAGCTGAGTTTCCTCTGCTTAAGTCCCATGCTAAGCTTGATATGTGAGATACAGATCACACTGGATCTGTAGCAACACTGAAATCCACAGTCATTGCCTTTCATAAAAAGTAATCTATCCCTTTAATTAATTAATTAGTTCTTACAGTGCTTGTTCAGAAACTGGGAGACCATGATTTAACCTTTAACCTAATGTTTGGCCTTATGGCATGCACAGATCCTGTATGTGTGACACATATGTGGGAAGGGAGGCCACTGGCCTCAATCACATGCACTCTTGAACCTGGGCTGCTCTGCAGAAAAGTGTTCAGTGTTTTGTAGAAAAGCAACAAAAGGAGAGGAGAAAGAGACCAAGTTGTGAGAGCAGGATGCTATTGTCTAAGCACTCTCCCTGGCATTATTTCATCCTCTGAAGGATGCACTTCCTAGGAGATATCACTCCTACTCCCTTTATCCCAGTTAGGCTAAGCAAGACAGAGTTAACAAGCTGGGCAAACTGAGGTAGTCCTGGCATGAGTAACTTCTTGTCTATGAGCCTGTTCCTGTGTTTATCCTGATATTCTTATTAGATGTTTCTATTTTAGGGATCATTGCTGCTGAAGAAATACATCCCTTTCAGAGGTAAACTGATAAAGCAGATCTAGGGGTCCTTGCTTTTGTCTTGCCCCTTATTGCCATCAGGAATGTGATATCATATGCATGACAGCAGCTGCCCTGACTGGTAGTGGAGTACAGGCGGATTGTGATGCAGAAGGAAAATGTTCTTCAGTCTCTAGCACTCAGAGTACTCAGCTCCTGCATCCCTGCAAACCCTCCCCAGCTGCATCTCAGCCTGCCCAGTCTCATCTCCACACAACCAATCCAGATACTCATTCCAAAATAAATAGATCCCTGAAGTCCTGCCTTTAGTGCTTCATTTTCCTTCACCTCATGCAAACCTCACCAAGTGAGGACTTCTGTGCCCTGGTTAATTGTCAATGTACAGTGAGGCAAGTCAACATTTCCTCAGAGGAATATCACTCTTGTGATTTGATATCATACATGTGAATGCTACATTCTCTCTTTCCCATTCTTTTTCTGCTCAGCCAAAACAAATCTGAACTTTTCATTATTATTCTGAAGAACACATTGATGTTTAAAATCTCATAATTTATTAACCATATGTTCATTTTCCTTAAAATCTGATAGGAAATTCTACCTCAGATAAAGACTGTATACAGCACTAGGAAGACTATGTATATAATATAAATACATTTATTTTACATTTGAAGATGAATACCAAAATCAGACAACCATGCTGGAAATGGATTGCATTTTTAAATATAGATAAGTTAGTGTTTCTCCCTAAACTTATGTTTGTTTGCTAGTATCAAAGTATTAGGTGCTTGTGAGATATACTAACTTCAAAGTACAGATTATCACTGTGTAACACAAGCAAAATTAATTTGATATGATCTGAATGTACATGACAATTTAGAAACTGGATAAGGAAAGTAAAAGGACACAATGAGAAACTGTGACAAATAGAATTAAATATAACAGAAAGCAGTTTCTGAAGTGAACCAACAAAAGAAATCCTAACAAAAGTACTTGATTGGTACTATACAAAGTGAGTAGGAACACAGTAAAGGCAGAAACATTCAACAACCAAGTCTTTTTATAGATAAGAAAAAACGAGGTGATAGAGCCTCTTTAGAGGATGATGAACCACCTTCAAGTGCTAAAGCAAGTGAGTTAAAACACAGATACCAGTATTAATCAATAATAAATCAACAGGTGACTGGCATGCAAAAAATAGAATATTTCTGAAAGAGCATCTCCCTGAGCCATAAGTGCTTTCTTTTCAATAGCTCTTAAACTACTTTGAAGATCAAAATTCAAAGAAGAAAACCTAAAATAAAATGCTAAGATAATAATAGACTTATTGTTCTGTGCAAAGTAACAGATTATATTCAAATTCATTAAAAAATAGTTAAAGCACCATAATACAATTAATGCAAATCAATACAGGCTCTTGGAAATTTGGTCTTGATTCTGTAATGTGATTAGAAGTTTAGTTACTAAAGGTAATTGGGTGAATATAATACACTAAAACTCCTGTGAGACGTTTGACTTGGTGACTTATGACATTTTGATTATGAAATTAAAACAATATGTTATATAGCACCATTTAAATAGATTAAAACCAGTTTAATTGATAGCTCTCCAGATGTAATTGCAAATGACTAATCATTGTTGACCGGGTGCATTTTTAGCTAAATTCCAGTGGGTTTATTTCTACTTAACATTTTTATCAATGGCCTGGAATAAAATATTAAATCATCACTAATAAAGTTTTCAGATGACAGAAAGATGGAAGGAGCAGCCCAATAATGAAGAGAAAAGATCATTGATGCAGAGTGATATGAATCCCTTCTGGTCTCAGCTTTAATGTAGAAGAACTGCATGTATTTGAGCAAAAGGATGCAGAAAAATCAGCTAATTTTGGATTATTACAATGGGGTTAATTCATGGCATAAATTTATAACATTTATTCAGTGTTATAAAGGAGTAGGTACACATGGGCACCTTGTCAAGCTGACCATGCAACATGCAAGTCTTGGCACCCAGAACGCTGGTTCTGGTCGTGACAAGTGTGCCTAAACATCCCTGGATGGACCCAGGTCTCTCCTGTCAGGAACAATTAGCAGCATTTTTCCATCTCCTATGATTACATATATGACACTGAAATGCACTTTCTCCTGAAACATCACTTCTGTGATTTTTCTGGGGGTATAAAGGACAGAGAAGCTGATCTGCTCAGTTATCATTCTTACTAGGTCAATATACAGAAGTTACTTTGATCTTGGCTCATGCAAGATACCAGGAAAAAGAAGCCTCCTATTAAAATTTCATGTCTTATAATTAATGATCCCTTTCATAAAATTGCCTCTAATATCTTTGAATCTTAGACAGACTGAGTCTACCTGGAGGGAGAATTTTCTTTGCAGAGATGCATGAAGATCATAAATTGCCCTGTTTCAGTAATTTATTGGGTCTTCAAGGGGCTAAAACTTCCTTTTTCTAAAGAGCAGAATTCAAAAGAAATTTCCTGCTGTAATGAAATTAAGTATGGAAACATTAAAGATCTACAACAGAATCAAGTATTTTACATATAACATCTCACAAAGAAACTTCAGATCTAAGGAAATTCATTGTTAGATTTATTGTTTAGGATGACAAAAAAAAAAAAAAAAAAGAAAAAAGAAAAAAGAAAAAAGAAAAAAGAAAAAAGAAAAAAGAAAAAAGAAAAAAGAAAAAAATTTAAAGCTTTCAGTATCAGCATGTTCTGTCTAAGTTCAAACCTGCAGTATTAGCTTACTGTCCAAAAATTATCCAGGCAGTTGCTATGGAAAGAAATCCAATTAAGCAACATGTGCACACACCAAAACCAGAAAGGCGTGCCCTTGCAAACAGAAATCTAAGCTGCAGAGCATCTTGCAATGAGCAGCTTGGAAACCCCCTCAGTGAAACTGTGTCTGTAAGAAAGGTGCTTTGAAACTCAGAGCACTTGCTCAGGACCAGGCAGGAAGCTGGCACAGGATGCCAAGCAAACATCTGATCAGTGCCTAAAATACAGGAGCCCAGCAGACCCAACTGAAGACCCAAGTCCAATTTTCCTATGCTGCCAGTGAAATATGGGCATGGATACATCATGTTGGATAAGCATTCAAGCTACAGTTTTCTCTTTTGCTGTTTTGATTTTTTTGTTCGTTTGTTTGTTTTGTTTATTTTGTTTTTCTGTTTTTTGTTTGTTTGTTTGTTTGTTTTTTAAATTGAGATTAAATTATTATTAACCCTAAGTCTATCACAGTTTCAGCAAAAGTGAGGTTCTCCTTTTCTCCTATTGACTCAGTGGCCAAAATTATACCAGTACTTTTTTCATTTCTGTTTCTTTAGAAGCTAGAGATGTGAATTCTATTTATCTTTCTTTTCTTTCCAGCTGTGTACAGTCCAACTACTGGTGCTATCAGATTCAAGGAGATCTTCCACTGCTACCCTACAAAGGCAACAAGAATTATTATCCCAGGAGGTTTTTGTTTGGATTTTTGGAGGTTTTTTGTGGTGGTTTTTTTTTTTGTTTGTTTGGTTGGTTGATTTGTTGGTTTGGTTTGGTTTGGTTTGGTTTGGTTTGGTTTTGTTGTTGTTTTTTGGTTTTTTGGTTTTTTTTTTATTCTGGCAGAGCAAAGCCTTCTTTGAACTTTTGTCTTGGGCTTCTAAAAGATACAATGACTTGTAAAGAATTTATTCAGCTCAGATAAAACTAGTTGCATTCTAAAAATTGTGGTTACACATGGTTTTGTGTTATGCAATTGAATTGGGTGGGTGTAAAAGCCTTGGAGATTGAAATCTTTGGCTCACAAATTCACTCAGCAAGTGTTGGAAGTGCAAGTTTGCCCAGCTAGCCTGAGCAGTGGGCAGGACTCAAAAGATACTGTGGTCTTCAGATCTATCAGATTATTCCTGGGGTTTGTGGGATAAAGAGCAGAAATCACAACCAGAAGCTCTTATTCCTACTTTCCAGGGTTAATGTTTAACTTAGAGACATGGCTCTTCTCTTTAGTTCACACAGTTACAGGAGGAGAAAACATAAAATGCAGGTCAGAGGACCATGTGAGGCATCTGGAATCTCGTGTAGGTGCCTAACTCCATATCTTCTACCTTTTATGCCAGAGTGAACCAGAACCTCTTTCCAGGGCTGTTGGGCAGAGCAACCTTGGGATGCTCCAGGCCCCAGCCCCTGCTGAGACAGGCAGCAGCCACCACAGCCCCTGTTTGTCCCCCTGGGCCATCTGGTGCCTGAGAGTTGGTTTAAGCTCCATGCTGACCTTTTCATTCAGGCTGCAAGTTTCTCAGAGCTGGTAGCTGAAGTGGCAAACTAATCACTTGCATGTAGTGCACACTGCTGCAGGCACCGGGGTGATAAATTGTCCAATTTTACTGAGCAAGGTTGCTCAGATAACAGCAACTCACAGTAAGGCTCTGTACAGCTGTCTTTGTTATGGACTAAACAATAACAGGCACGGTTCTGATGCTTCTTTGGTTTTATTTTTAATTGTCAGAATCTTTCTCAAGAGTGGGAAACACCTTCACTGAAAGGATTTTTAAATCTGTAATTTGCATAAATATTTTAGATCATTTTCGAAGTAACAGCTGTCATGAAAGGCTGTATTTCCATTTGTTTACAAAAATAGGAAATCATTACCATTTTGATGTCCCACGAGAATTGAAAAACACGAATGTAAACACAGAGCAGATTAACAGAGAATGAGTGTGTGTCCTTGTGTTCTCAATGGCTTAGCTGCCCTCACTGCACTTGAGAGAGCCATGTCTATAGTTTTTCATTGTACCCCATGATAGACCCACTTTCAAATTTAAATTCTTGAATATTCTAATTTTTTTCAAACCAATTGTTGAAGTTTCATGGTTTTTTCTAACATATTATTACATTGCCTCCCATCCAGGTGCTCAGAATATTTGCAGACAGTCTAATATTTCTTTATTTTTTATTAAAAATATTTATTCCACATATCAAAACGGTTTTCACACATGCAAAACAAACATGATGTATTCTTTAGCTTAGATGTAATACGACAAGAAAATTATTTTCACTGAAGCTCCACACATGTATTTCTGACCCTTACAAGACATACATGCATTTGCATATTCAAAATTGCATGAGCATCTGCTCTAAAAAGTTGCAGGCAAAGAAGAGAGGCTTGCATTAATACATGCAGCTGCACAGAGTTCAGGACAACCTACATGCTAGGAATTTGCCTCAGGTTGATTTGGACCCTCTTCTGCCACAACTGCATGACTCCTGGCACAAGTGCCAGCTGTCTCAAGGCCAGCTCAGGGAGTTCCTACAATAACTTCAGTCATTACTTTTCTTGTGGTACAGACACCTTAGGTACCATTTAAAGCATCATAGGTGACAAATATCCCTTGTGGTAACAAAGATTTGACTCACAGTTTCTGAATCTGTAGGACCCACTGCCATGCCATGTGTTCAGTAAGGAGCAGATCTGGAAAAGAATTGCCATGCCATGATGCTCAGTGATGCCATCCTTACTTTTTACATGTTGTCTCCCTGCATAATACTCACAAAATCAAGTTATGGTCTGAAGTTTTTTTCACAATGGGGTGGAAATGCTTAGCATCTAAGATTAGGATGCACGAGTGCAGTGCAGTGGCAAGTGGAAAAGGGGAAAGTGTTCAACGCCTGAAGAAACCAATGGGAAGCATGAAAGGGAAAGAAATATTTGAACTCTTGTCCTCTCCTTGAGTTAGACATCTTTACCAAGAGGTGACTGAGACTACTGAGACCATCATCTTACCTTTATCCTGAATTCCATATGTGCCTTAGGGGAACAATAGCTGGCTATCTTTTTTTTTCTAAGAGCAAACTGGAGGAACCTTCAAACTGTAATGGTTGGGGAACTCACACCAAAGAGGTTCTGTGACCTCCTCAGCTGTAGTCACGCACACAAAATTCAGAAACATTTAAAATTGGTGACATTGGACTTCAGACATAAGGCAGAAGAAACCAGTGATAACAAAAATCAAAGTAAAATGGAGGGAGTAGATTGCCTTTCTCTAGGTTGTCATGCCTGCAGTCATTTATACAATGACTCTTACTGCATAGCACATAAACAGTCATTGAGCAACAGGACCATTTTGTTTTCCCATTTTCTAAAATTGATACCTCACCAGGACAGAAAACTAAAGAAGGAGTTCTTCTGGTCTCAGAAGAAAGGAAAAACTACAGAAACAACAAACAGGATCTGGACCTACTAACCCCTTCATAAAGGTTTTGTAGCTGCTACTTAGTAAAAGTGCATGCAATGCAGTTCCTCTGGTAGTCACTGGAGAGAGGCAGTTCTCTTTGAAAACACAAAAGTATGAGCTGCCTGAACTGGTTTTACTCTCCTCCAAATAAAGGAAAAATGGAACTATGGCATTTTTCCATAAGCTTTTCTTATTGAATACATAGGAGATTGTATCTTCAGGATCTCACATCTACAATATCATTCCTATTTACATTTTGTCAATCACAAGAAGTTCTCCTACTTGTATCTGAGTTTAAATAGCTCCCTCACTTTTTCAGGCTCATTCTGTAGCAGCACAAGAGCAGGACATGAAAACATCAACCAAGCAGCCAAAATCAGCAGATTTTAAAGGCATAAAATTGTGCACATTAAACAACTAAAAATTTTCATTGAATTACTGATATAATCCAGGCAGCAGGGTTTGCACAGAATCATAGAATAATTAGGATTGGAAAAGACCTCTAAGAGCATTGAGTCCAACCATTGAGCTGCAATCTTCACCTTGATGGCTGTATTAAAATTTTCACATTGACTCCATGGAATCTATTGGGATTTCTGGGCAACATCCAGAGTAGGTAGGGAAAGAGAACTGATAGGGCAAAGATAACAGAGGGTTGGGAGGTATGATGAATTAAGCTGGGAAAACATATTGAGTTAATTTGAGAGAGTAAATGGGGATATCAAATGTGAGTGTCTCAAGGAACAGTGATCCTCCAGGGAAGCAAAACACTGCATGGAAAAATAAGACAAAAAGAGAAAGGATGAAAGGATTAACTGGTAGCTTGTGGCCAGCGTGCACAAAGAACTTGTGTATGACAACCAAGTGTGACCCACAGACTGGTTGGTGGTTTGGGATGCTCTGTCTAGGAAATTTCATGGGATATTTTGCCATAATATCTCCAGAGCAGTCAAGCTTAACCTTTAAGGCTGAAGGATCTACTTGGATCATGAGTAGGGTCTAAGGTTTTGCTCTGAGTTTTGACATCTGAATCCCCTTCACCAAAATGTAAAACTGAGGTTGAAGCCTTTTGCTTTGAACAATGAAATCTCATAAATCAATAAAATCTGTTTTGGTATTGAAAACTTACCAGGAACAGGTTCCTAAGATGGAAAAATTTTCAGCAAGAAGGGTTTCATTTAATGTGGTTGTAGGCAACTACTGATGAAGATCAGTGCTTGTCAACAAAGTACTTTCTTTTTAATAAAAGAAAAAAAAGTGCATCTGTTTGGGGTTTCTTAATGACTGGTTCTTAGAAACAAACAAAAAAACCCCCAATTTATCCCACATTTAAGTTTGTAGGTAAAAGCTTTCATAATTTTCAGTTCAGAAGTTTCAGTTTTTCTTGGGAAACTGGTATAAAATATAACAAGAAGAGTGCTTTTGCACTCTCACATTAGGCTGAAGGATAATTTAATCATAAAAAATGTAGCAATACTGCCAAGTCTTTTCAAGTGCTTTAAATAAGCCTAATTCATACATGTTATAAAAAGTATATGATCCCTACACATAAATAAAATTTGAAAGGGTTCATAATTCACTGACAGGAGGCCTGAAGACACATGTCTAAGGCTGGGCAATAGTCTCTCAATCTATATAGACTATAGCATTGATGCATCTCACCTATAGTTACTGTTAGAGAAATTACAATTTTTCTATGGTAGCATGAAAGGAACAAATGATTGGGTGATACAGCCAGTATCTGCAATTATTCTTCCCATAAATAGAAGCATTGAGATGTCTTTTTACTGAAATTCTATACTGTAAACAAAAATGTAAATGTGGCCATGGTGCTTTAAAATATGGATTGAGTCTGCTATTTTATGGGAAATTAAATTCAATAGGTGGGACAAATCCTGCTCACATTTACCCCAGGGTAAGACCAGAGTATTGGAAAGGGGGTAGTGAACAGAAAAAAACCCAAACAGCTTCACTTTAAAAAAATAAATATTTCAGACCATCAGTTAAAAATGACAGAAGGAAACAAAACACAATCTTATATAACCTGGAATATAAAATGTTGCATGCAATTAGAAAATATTAGGAATTAAATACAGGGATGTGCTGATTTAGAATGTATTAGAATACTGGACAAGTTGTAATTTCTTGTGTCCTGACATGTTTTGCTATCATAAAAGATTGGCAGGGCTGGTTGGTAAAACTTCTTTGCACATTGTATATAAACTGCACAACCTTTGCTGTATCAACTTTATGCTCCAATAAACAAGACAATAATGACAAATTATCAAAGCAGTCCTCAGATGTGACCCTCAATTGGAAGAGCAGCAATTTAATGAAGACAAAAGCTAGGTGAAAGCTGCTAATATCATTTACTGATAAACAGATTTTCTCAAGAGGCTCCTAGCTCAATCCCCTGAGGCCCCATAAACCTGCATAATTCCATTTAAAATATTGTGCAATTCACTAAATTAGTCTTTGAACATCCTTACTATCCAATTACGAAGCCCCAGCATGGACAGAATAATGAAATTTTTCAAACTGTGGAATGCATGTGGCCTTAACAAACTTATGACAAACACTGAAATTAGCTTTCAGTTTTGAAGCCAATGTAGACTATTGCTAATGCTTCAAGTCAGAGATAAAACAATAAAACACTATTGCAGTGTTTAAGCAGGATGTAAAAAAAATAAATCTTTGACTTATACAGAATTCTCAATGCAGCTTACCTTCAGGTAAAAAAAAATCATAAGAACTTGAATAATGTTTTTGCATTTGCAAGCTATTTGGCCTGCTTAAGTTCTAGTAAAAGCTTTACTGAATAAAGGGTACAAAATACCTCCTGGACAGTTTTATCTTCCAGGCAGGCAGAAAAAGGCGAGAGTTTCAGAAGTGAAATTTATTTCTGTTCAAGCATTGCAAGCCGTATTATTAAAGTAATTTGTCATGGTTTGAATATTTCTGCCTGATTCACCATTAAATTGGCCTTCTAATTACCAACTTTGTCATGAAAAGCAGTTGGACTTCTTCATTCACCAGAAAACTTCAATCCCTTAATAATAGCTTGGTTCAAATAGTGGGGGAAATGCTTTTATGCTTGAAATTTAAAATGAATAGGATAGATATTGCAAGAAAAAAAAAAAGACTCTAAGCTGAAACAGAATCCATTAATGATGGCTTCAAATTCAAACACTACCCAGAGAATATTTAGAATATATTTTTAATGAAAGTATTATTAATTTGGATGGTGAATATTTTACCTTTTAAAAATGCAAATTCATTTATTTTGAATGCATATACAAAGCTGAAATGAATTCATGTAACTTAGGGCAATGAATATTCCCTTAGGCAAAAAACTCATGGTCCTGATTCCTAATGTTATAAAAGTTCAGGACAATGTGCAGAAGTGCAATTGTGCAATTGTGCAATTATTTGTGCATCCATTTAGAGTGATCATGCATGTTGCTGATCATGCAAGTGACCACATTTATAAATGGTTAGGCAGATATCAAATTGTTTTATGTATCAGGTGTGTTTATGAAACTGTTACAGTGAGGTTGTCAAAGAAGTTCTGATGATTCCTTTGATAGTTGTGGAATGCCAGGTGCTTCCACCTGCAGTTCTCTGACCCTCTAGTCTCACTGGAGTTTAGTTTATATGCCAAATCATATTTAGATATATTTTTTAAGTCAAACATTAATTTTATTATATAGGTTTTTATATATGATTTAAAAAATTTGTCTTTCCTCTGACAAGCATTTTAATTGTGAATCAGACCTGTATATTTGCAGGCAGTCTACACCTATCCAACTATACATTTCATTAAAAATTCCAGTTATTACTAATCTGTCTTGAAAAATTGGAAGCTGAGTGTTAGTACTGTTTTCTGTAAAGCATATACTGATCATTACTTTAATTTGCAGAATAGATCTGGAAATATTTTTAGTGTAGGCTTTTAATCAAGACTTGCTATCATCCTACTCTCCTTAAGCCCTTTTTGCCCTGGCATAGAAAGAAAAGTAGATACAATAATGGCAATAATTCCATTATTTCAAAAAGCTCTCTTTCAATATTTGACAAAGTATCAGGTGAAAAACCTTCTGAGTACCCAAAGATTTAAAACTTTGTTAGCTATATCTAAACCCAGGCTGAAATATCATGTTGACCTTGACTTCTAAGGGAAAGATGACCTTCACTTAAAGCATGGTCTAGCAGGAGTTAAGATGACTTGGATCCTTAAAAAATCAGACTCACACATTAGGTTGCTCAGATTTTTGCCACTTTTTCCTTCTTTGACATGGGAGGAAGATTTACAGAGCAAGTCCAAAAAGACATCAGTGTGACATCAGAAAAGGTGACAGGATGAGGAACCAAGAGACAAACTTTTAAGGATTTTCTGTCTTTACTACTCAGGATTGTTACTGGCAAGAGAATGATGTGTCTGAGATGGTTAAGGAAAAGGAGCCAGAAGAGAGGGAGAAACAGATACAATATGAAGATGAAAAAAATCAGTGAAGAATGACTCTTTGCTATGTCTTTCTGTATTTTCTGAACAATTATGTTTATGCTTATGAAGCATGATGCACTCCCTTCTCTGAAACAACCATCATAAGAAAGAAAACACTTAGAAAGGTGTTCAGAATCTCAGTCAAAAAAAGTTGAAGTTCTTCAAGTTTCAAAAATTTGTGAGTTGAGAAAGTGTGTAAGTACACTTCCCAGGTCAGGATATACAATAACCCACTCGTGCCCTGTTCTGCTATGAGAAAACTTAGGTCCTTCTACAGGCTGCCTCCAAAGCATGTAGGGTGAAACAGTTGGCTCTGACTATACCTGTACAGGTCCTGAATCTCTTTCTCTCCTCAGCTACACACTGTGAGTCCAAATCTACTAGTGACAAAAATATCATGGATGCCAACAGTTTCTGCTAAATCTTTCTGTTTCAATAAGAAAATGTATTTAACTGCAGGGTACTTCCACAGAGGATGTTCTTGCTGACTGTTGTACATAACCCAGGGGATTGCATGCAGGAAATTGGTGCCGATTACATGAAACTGAAAATAAGTGAATGAGAAATTTGGAGAGCTGGTATGAGACAGCATGGATACAGAGATGTGGTACAAGCTAACATTCAGAAGGTGACAGTGAGATATATATGGAAAAAGAAAGATAAATACATAGGAACCTTACATGTCTAAGGTCAGACAAAGGATTCAGTTTCCTGGATTTCTGTTTGTCCTTGCCTACTATAATACCCCTTTGTAGTCCTTCTTTGTTCCACTGAATGTCTCCATGAAATGCAAAAGATGTTGTTTGATAGCTCTGCTGTGTTGGGTTTCTACTCTTCAGGGTAAAGTAGCTGAAACTAATGACTTCTGTGTTTTTGGGGTCTTGCTTCTGGGCATCCTTTCTGGAGAGGGCAGAACTCAGGACTAGGGTGGGCACAGGAATCACCCTGGTGGTGACAGCTGGGTAGTTTGGGCTACAGTGCAACTTCAAGACCTCAGCTGATACAAGAACATCAGTGTATCTGCCAGAGAAGCAGAAATGTAGGGTATAACTATGGCTCACAGTTTCCTGAAGGCAGGTTTCTAGCATTTCTGACCAGATGACCAGAGAATGCCTGTATTTTGCCACCTGAAAATCTGGTGTCTGCAGAAAATCAGGAACTGCATCATCCTGCAGAAAATTTCTTCAGACCTGTTCTTGTGGGCTTGTTTTTTGTTTTTTCTTTTTTTTAAATTGAGACTGGCAAAGGTATGATTTCAGCATCCTAAAGTAGATATGCTTGGGGTCTATACTGTGAAAAAAAGGGGAAGATAAGGGAAGAAAGAAACTCAGAAGAAAAAGAAAATAGAAACAAAGGTACTTCTGGAAGGGATGCTGTCATTGTACAGTGTCAGCACAATGGTGTCCTGACTGTTATCTAGATATCAGCCTAATGCAAATGGTAAACTAAAATTATAAATGATATTACTGACAAAAAGTGGTGGAGGGAAGACATTCTCAGAAATAAAACATACTGCCACGATTGTGAAAGATTAACATTTTTCTTATTAAATGATGAGCTTGCTTTTTAATATCAGCATTATAATAGACTATACTATGAATCTCTCCATCATACCTAAAGCACTGTTAATTTATCTTTCATGAATACATTAGAAGATAGGGTTTTCCCATAGGCAAACACACCATACCATATTTGCAAATGTCTTACATAATGATGCAAACACTATGCATAGAGAGTAGCAGTATTATAGTGGGAGAAACAGCACATGCACAAAAAGACTTTCATTCCATTTCATTAAATACTTAAACCAACAAAATAAAGTCCAATTTACTGTATAGAAATCTTGCAGTTGAGAAAAAGGTTGCTGCTTAAATTTATTCTTGAGCCTTAAATTCAGCTATTGTAATAAGGAGCTGATGAGGGTAGATAGAGTGAATGATTTGTTAACACACTGATTGCATTTGTTCTTAAAATACAGCATTGTTCATTTTGCAATCTTATCTGCCAACAATTTCCTAAATATCTACTAATTTGGGAAAGAGTGCATACACTCTACTCTGCTTTAAAAAAAAATCTTAGTGATATACTACAGTATGGAAATTAAATTGGAAATCACAGTCACAGGCACAAAATAAATAGTAGTCATTTTATTTAGCTTGTTACCATCTAGTCTATCCAAGAGCATTACCTTAACGGCAGACTCGGAATGCATGAGGAGTTACATAAGGGCCCTGTTGTCAAACATAAAAACAACCCATTTAGTGTCTGTTTTGCATCTACACAGGAAGTTTTCTTTCATTATCCACCAGCCCCTAGATCTTATTATAGCCATTGTTTAATTTGTGCTCTGTTTTACAAGTGACACTTGTACAGGCCTCATGGGGCTGCAGACAGAAGTGGGGCTGTCTCCTCCCCTTGTGTCAACTCTTTTGTGAACCTTTATAATTAGCCACTTAACAAATTGAGGAAAATGAATCTGTGGTTGTGAAGTGTTCACTGGTGCTAAGTCAACCATGTGACAGTCCAAGCTGATATGTAAAAAGTCGTGGTACTCAGCTGTACAAAGGGTTAACAAAACCTCATTATGGTAGGTTAATAAACAGAAATGAGGTATGTGATCACCAAGAGACCCTAGAAAAGTTAGAACTACTTCCTGCAGTTGTAATACATATAATTGTTTTAAAATTCTTTCAAAAGCATTCCACCTCTTGTGATTTTTGTGTATGGGGTGGGGAAATTACCAAATTACACAACAGTGAGTCACATATCTTGGTTTGAAGCCCATTCTATCCAAGTGCCATTGTTTATCTATGGCACTTTATAGGCAAAACAACTCAGCACCTCTCTCTCACAGAGAAAAACTGTCCCAGCTTTTAGCATGTCAGATTTCCCATGTTCCCCTAAGATACACCACAGTTAATTTCATGACATTATCTTCAATAAGCAATGCTGTTCCTAAAAAAAAATATAATCTACACCCATAGACACTTTTTCCCTAAAAATATATGCTTTTATTACTTTTATCAAAATATTCAGGTTTGTTTGGTTTTTTTTTTGGACATGTCAACTGAAAAACAAGATTTGTCCCTGTTTTTAGTAATCAAACAACCTGATTTTTGCCCCTGTTTTTGTTTTTCTTTTTTTTTTTTTTTACTGGGATATTTTAATAAGATTATTGTCTAGTGGTTCTATTGTAATATTTGCTATATGTAAATAGATTCAAGGGTGTTAATTTCATGCCTACACACATATATATACACACACATGCCCTTGCATGTATTAATATGGATTTGTGGGTGTTCACCCAGAGCTCACTCTGCTCACAGATCTTTATGTACCTAAAGGTGCAGAAACTGATTCACACGAAATGCATTTTTCTTGCTGCAGAAGCAGCCTTTGAACCAGGAGGAGGAACCAGAATTTTCCCTGTTCTCAGGTGGGTGATTTAGCTATGGTCCTGATTAGTCATGACATCTTCTTCTACTGCAGGGGGAGGACACCAGGAAGGGAAGTGGAGGAAGCCCCCCCTGCTTACCCTGAACAGATGGCTGCTCATTGATTAGGGCATCCCTTGAGAGGTGGGAAGGGTGGGTTTGAACCTCTGCCAAGGAAAGGGGAGTTAAATCCACATCTTCTTTAAAGTGGGTACTGTACAGGAAACCTGCCCTGATTTTTGAAAGGGATATAATGCAGTTATCTTATGAGTTCAGGCTGTTGTTGGCTTTTCACTGAGCAGGGCCTTGAGCTTCTGGGACATAAAACACATTTCTCTTCTTCATGTCTCAGTTTAGCCAGCCAGGTCAGTGTGATCCCTTGTAAACAGGCTCTGGAGGTTTTTGTTCTGATCACACTGTTGACATGAAATATCTAACATTGTTCAGGTACTTTGGAGATGTTTAAATCCAGAACATGGCTCTGTGAATTTCACTTCAAGCTCTTATGTATCTGAATTTTACATTTCCAAAGTTAATTCTATACTATGGGAAAGCTCACCAGCAGTGAATCCATGGAAGCACTCACTTTTATCTGTATACACTGTGTGTGTATGGGCAACCCCATACCAACTGAACATCTATAGATTTTAAGAGCCAAGGCCTCTATTAGAGTAAAGAAAGTCCATCTGGAGCAGAGAGAGATGTCCTTTCTTAATAGCACAAAATTGACATTGGGGACACTGTTTCCATCCAGTGTCTAGTGACTCCAAGCAGTTCTGTGAGAAAGTGGAGCACACTTCCCAGTGCCCACTCAAATTCTAATCTCAGTGCCTGCACAGTTCAGTGGTGTGTGCTGGTACAGGAGACGCTTGGCTCCTGGACACACGAGCAGCAAACAAGGGTAGGGGCTGTGCATGCCATAAAACAAGCTGGAACATAACAGGATATGCAGCATTTGAGCTCTCTTCAGCCCCTCAATGACTCACTGCATCACCACCTGCCATGAGATTCTTCTTGGGTCAGTGTCAGCTGGGCAGCCCTTACAGGCTGGGAAATGCTTAAAACAGCACAGTGCATATCATTCCTGATGTGAAAACAAGGTTGGTAGACAGAGGAAGCACATAGATGAGACTGTGGATGTTTTTGGGATTGGCTGTGGTAGAATAGACACCTAAACAGGTTTTATCCCTGATTATAGCAGTGAACATGATGTAAACAGCTCCACATGCTGAAGGTATGAAAACAAAACATGCAGGTGAGCAAAGCACCACTCACCACTGTAGAAAACAACTTGGTATGGGCATTTAAAGAGGAGTCTAGGAAAGCAGAATCTGAAGCAAGAGAGAGATGAAGAATAATCACATGCCAATTGTTAGTGGAACAAATACTAGTGAGTAAGGTAGGGGATAGGGGGTCCTCATCTTAGCAAAAATCCTGCCTTACAATTCCCTTCTGGAACACAGTCTTTATAGTAAGTGCTTTCCACTCCTTTTATCTTCTGAGTCATAAAATCCTCTGAGATTAATGAAGGAGATAGAAGCATTGTTTTCTCCGAATGCAGTAGGTACCTACATTTTCTAAGTTGGTGTTATTCCACCTGACTACAGAGAATTAAATCAAAGAGGCTTCTAGGGTAAAAGCAAGTTAGAAACAAAACAATGGCAGAGCTGAGCTATGTCCAGAGAAAAGCCAAGCAACAAGGAAGAAGTCAGGGAGCTATTAACTGCAAGATAGGCACCTGCTTGTCTCCAGCCAGGCTAACAGGTGTGTTTTGCCTGACCAAAGCCTCAGAGAAATAGAAAACAAAATTGTTTAGAAAAGAAATAAATCCCTGGCTAAAGAAGAGAGTTTTTATTTATAAGAAAATGCTGCAGGGAGATAGTGAAAGTCGGGGACACTGCAACTGCCTTTGTCTCCTAGGCTAGGAAAGGGGTGTCCACCATTAAAGAAAAAGTTAACAAAACTCACAGGAATAAGCAAGATTCAGAAATAGGGCTTCCACTGTTTTATCTCCCTTCTCAGAAAGCTGTGTACTCTGCAATGAATAAATAATGCCCTGTTTTGAAGAAGCAACCTTGCAGGCACCAAATATGGCTGGATTTGCTGCTTTTTCACAGGTGAAGAACAGAGGCTTGTAGCCCCATGATCTAGTCTAGGGACTGTGCAAAAGTACATCTAAAGAGGGGCTGAGAAAGCTCTCACTAGCTGGATGCATTTGGGAGAGATGAAAAGGGTCTAAAATACAGCTCTCTGTATCAGCAGTAGACAGACTTTTAACTGCTGAAAGTTGTGCTGTTTTGTTTCTCTCAGATTCTGTAGTGGACCTGAGAGGAACAGAGCCATATAGGCTGGTAGCAGCAGCTGCCATCTTCCTATGCTTTTGCAACTGTACCAATTGCCAGGAGGCATGAGAATATCACAAAAACACAGAAGCAGCAAAAATAATGCCTTGGTTTCCCACCTGCTTTGGAAATAACTGAAGAAGTCATGCTGGAGACTTGCAATGATTTGGGGGCCCTGGAAGATGAAAGATGTTTCAATGAGAGTTCATTAGGGCTTTGAATGTTCATTGGCCTGATAAGCACCTTCACTTCTAAACAACTACTGAAATCCACTGCAAATCAATGATAACCAAAAGTGGCTGCTGATTTAGTGCCATCTATAGCCTACAAGATACATATGCATCACAGGGGCCTTCCCTGCACTTACATATTGGAAGCCTCAGCATGGAAACCATGATTAAAAGAATAGTAACATTTGAATCTTAAATATATGCTCACTATGGGAAAAAGCAATATGTTCAGAGGATGATATTCTGAAACTTCCTCTGCTACAAAATCCCTCATGCTTATTCTATGATTGCAGAGTATTTATACTATTTTGATCCCCAATCTGTCATATAAACACTGAATTCCCTTCTAAATAAATTAAAATATAAACACACACAATGTGAGTATTCACAAATACACACACACACACCTAAATGTATAGTTCTACTTCCCTCATTTAGTTGTTGCATTATTGAGCTGTATTGACTCCTATACTAAGTGTGAAGCATACATGTAACTTGTAATTTTTTCTGCATTAATAATTCCCCTTGGTGAGTTGAAATTTTAAATAAAATGGCCAGAATACATGATCATCATGAACTGATAGAAATTAGATATATTACCCTAAGTAAGAGGCAGTACTAGCCTATTCTAAAATGCATTATTTGACCAATTTTAAACAGAGGTATCACAGCAATAGATCAGCAGCTCTTAGAATGCATCTCACATCAATACGTAAGTGTGCTTTTGATATTGCTCATTGTGCTGTTATGAGAACTAAGTTGCAGCCAAAATTTTGCTCCTCCCTCCTCCACCTAACTTTAATGTTCATCTGCTATCCTGACATGAGAAGGGAAATTTCAATCCTCTGGACTTGATTCTGCTGTCAGTGCTGTTAGTGGAAACTACTCAGAAAGAACCAGGATTATTCAGGGTTCACACTGGCAAATCAAGAGATGATGACTGTCCTTTGTGCTCCCTTTCAGAAGGAACTCTGCTGTATT
This sequence comes from Oenanthe melanoleuca, assembly GCF_029582105.1. Lineage (NCBI taxonomy): Eukaryota > Metazoa > Chordata > Aves > Passeriformes > Muscicapidae > Oenanthe > Oenanthe melanoleuca. The sequence continues at coordinate 66,211,227 of NC_079333.1, read as the reverse complement.
GGATAAGATTTCCTTGCAGTGATATCCTTTAGAAATAACTTCAAAAATTCAAGCAAAAAGAAGGAGGAAATTTAAGCTTTTCCTGACTGCTCAGCTGCATCTGCTCTTCAATCTGTACTATTTGTGTGACTACTCACATTAAAAAAATCATTGGAAATCTTCAGAACACAAAGCTACTCAAAAACAGAAACAAATAATCAAAATCAATGTATTTGTTTTGCCAGCAACAGGAATAAAAGCATTTGGAATAGTCTTTATAAAAATGCAAGGTAGCAACAACAGTCACTGTAATGTCTTTATGCACTTGAATTAATGGTCTTTCATAAATACTTGTAATTTCTAATAAACACACAGCCATTTCTATCAGTTTCTCTCTAATTTCTGTCAGTTAAAAAAGAAAAGGTTGCTCTGCTCATAAGGATAATACAGAAGTAACCTCTTTGGTTAAAGATTAAAGGGCATCTGTGCTAAAACTGCATGAATAAAGGCATAAATGTTAAATACACTGGATTTAGTTTTATTTCCCAGCTTTTTACACATAAATAAAAACTGTATCTGTACACACAAATTTTAAACGTGCCATTAAAGGCATTTTTCAGCTAGAATGAATTGTATTTGTCATTTGGTATAAAGCCCCTTTCAGAGAAATTGTTGATTTTCTCACAGAGGTTCCTATACTTTTCATTCCTTTTGTATTATTTCAATCAGCAATGGATATACATCTTTGTTAGCCTAATTTGGGGGCCTACAAAGCAGGAAGAAGGAAAGCACAAAGGAACACACTTGACATATTGGTCTATTTGCTACCTCTTTTAAGCTCAATGCATGCTAATGAAAGTGATCCAAACTATTTTTCTCCACTCCTCACTTAACGAGCATAATAATAAATGAATATTTAAACTAGCTGCAAATATATTAAGTGGAAACAAATAGGTTTCATTTGTAACAAGTGCACACAGGTTAATTAACAAGAAGGAGCTTTTGTGTTGAAACAAGGCTCCCTGATGCTGTACATGCAGGTGCCGTTAAGGGCCAATTGAGCTCTATAGGATAATTATGAAGTACCATTGTGCTCCACCGTTTGTTAACAAAGTGCTGCCTGCAATTTGCCTAAACCTATAAACCATCATCTGTGATCCTCAGCAGCAATTAAGTGACAAACATCTTCTCATCGGAGACTTGGGAAAACAAAAGAGACATGATAGCATTTAAGGAGCCAGATGGATATTTCAGAATGTCAACCCTGACAGCCTCCCTTTCAACAACAAAATATAAAACAGGAGCCTGCTTGGTACCATGCTGAGGGGAAGAAGGGAGAAGTCACATCCAAATTATTAAGAGGAGGGTGTTAGTAATCACAGGATTGCTCATTTGAACAGCTCTTAGTGGGAAAGCCTTGGACTGGCAAACAAGCAGAAGATAAAACCCTTTTCCCTCTGAAAACAGCTGTGGCTACAGCTCTGTTCAGTCTGGGTTGTTTTTTAGTTTTGGGGTTTTTTCTCTTTTTATTTCTTCTTTCTAACATCTTCTTCCTTCTTTCCTTCTGTCTTCACAGAAGAGGATTTTCTCCCAATGAATAAAAGTAAAAAAATTCTCTTTTCCAAGAAGAGGACAAACCAATAGACAGAATTTTCTCCAGGGCATAAGTTACTAATTAGTTCTGCAAAAATAGTCTATATTAGGAAAAATGATGGATCAGCACAAAGAGGCATTTTAAAACAAGAGATCTACTCCTACTGTAAAATAATTGATCTAAAAGTTTTGAGGATGTAATCTTTAACATGCTTCTGTAAGCTCAGCAATAATTCCAGAAGCTATAAACTTTATACATGCTTGTTTGAATTAGTTCAATTAATTGCCTGGTTGGGAGACCCTCCAAAACTTGGGGAAGCTCTTGTTTTCATAGATAAGGATCTTCTGGGCATTTTGTTGCCTACATTAAATGATGTTGTCTAGCTGATCTGTGTAATTGGTAGAGCTAAAAGGCTATTCAGTAACATGAAAAAAAAAATTATAAATGCATGAGTTTCACTAGCTAGCCTACATTTTTTTCCCTATTGCCAAAACAGCAGCATTTACAAATGTTTTCTGTAACCATTTTGAAGCTACAGCTGAGTGTGTTTTAATATACCATCAGGTCAACAGCTCTCTTGAAAGAAAAAATCATCCCAGGGCCAAACAGTCAGACAGGCCTAATTAAGTACTTCAGGAGTCAGAGAAGTGCTCAGATAACTACAGCTGACTTGACCCTTTTCTTTGTACTTCACTGGGTTTCTGTATACCTTTGCCACTCTCCTTTGGATTTATGTTTTTATGAATTATTTAAAAAAGGCAACTTCAGATCTACAATTAGTTTTCAAGGAAACAGATGTGAGAAAATAATCACAACTTAAACAGCTTAAAAACGGCTCTGATCTTGACAGAATGCAAAATGCCAGGTTTCCAGGACCACAGAATTCATCACTTGGCAAAAGTGCCATTAATCCCTGCCTGCTTTCTGGCCTTTTCTTACAGTGCTCTGTCAAATGTCACAGATCACCTGGAAATCTAACAGTTATGACAGAGTTGGGGTTTTTTTCTTTAATGTGGAGTTGGGGAAAAAAAGGTGAACTGTTTCCATTTTAAGGGAAAAAAAAGATATAAAACAAAGATAATCCATGTAAGCATGTTTTACCATTGTATAATATTGCACTGGGTTGTGATGGGAAAATTATAATAAAGCATTTTGTCATGCTGGAGTTTTTGTATTTGTTTTCCAAAACAAATTAAATTTAAATGATTAAATGGAGAGAATGGAGTTCTTTTGTCACCTCCAGTGGTATCCTCAATGACCCAAGATTCATGATCTGATCCTCGCTTTTCCTCCTCCTGAAAAAATTTTACCCTTTATCTTAAGTGAAATCCTGTGATGTTTGAAGATGCATCCTGCAGCTTTTCTTTAGGCAGATTGCTGAAGGCCTTCTCCCAGCATCATAAGCATCACTGGGCAGTCTTCCACCACTTCCAGCAAATGTGCAACCCAGCCTAATCCACTTGGCACAGTAAAGCTTTGAAGTCTCATTCAGGGACACTTGGACTTCAAAGTAGATATGGAGAAAAAAGCCAGTCTCATGTACAAGGAGAGATGTACCCATGGAAGTGAAAGTTGTAGCCACTGGCACCACAGGGAGAGGCACACAATGCCTGAGATTCCAAAATCTGGGCGCAGTAGAAACTAAATAATTTCCAAAATTTCATTTAATTTATTTTACTCTTCTCTTGTGGAGAGACCAGGCCTTCACTGCTGTTTTTAAGATACAGATCAAAGAATGTGGAGTTAAATGAACACACTTGATTTAATTATTTGCTATGTGAGCAGAATTAACACATTTTGTCCCTGTGTTTATCTTTTATTCTTTGCATTTCACCCCGATTTTGTGTCTTAAAAGTGGGTACATTATAATCCATGACACTGATGAGTTTAGGAGAACTGTAGACACCTCAAGCTTTTGTAGGATCTCAGGTAACTGGAAACAAAGCATTTCAGGGCAGGTCTGCAATGACTGATTCCACATTCAAAATGATAACAGAGGTGTATTTGCTCGAAAGTTCTGACTTTTGTTATGATTCTTCATCTTAAATTACCTTGGAAATTAACTCTTTTTTCAAACAAATTCTAGGCAGATCTTCAAGTTACCTGGCTGGGTATTAATGCAAGGTTGAGCTCTAAATGCAATTTAGAATTTCATACACTTATGCAGCAATACAGTTCCCTCAGCAAACCTCCCTACCTTGGCTAAGGACACAACAAAAATGTGTAGTACTGAGTTACCATAGTACTGAGTTACCATTATTCATAAGTAATTGTGTCTGTTATCAAACTTTTTACAATTTAGTATGCTCAGTACTGGATCCAACATTTTCCTGAGCAGGAAATATCTTTTTTGTAGGCAAATATTACCTAAACTTTGATAAGAACTGGAGTCATTGACGTATTTTTGGAACAATAGCTGAAAGAGTCATTCGTCTCTATGTGCCTAAGCAAGAACAATTTTGAAAGTCTAATGAAAGGGATGTGTTATTTAAGCATCTCTTCAGTATTTAGTTTTCTACTCTACTCAATTAATTGCTTGTTATGCAAATTCCATTCTGTCCTTATAGGTTTTTTTTCCCACTCAGATGAAATTCAAAAAACACCTACCAGTATTGTTTTATTCTCTGCTGGCTAGACTATTTAGAATACTGTACCCCATTAACTTATAAACATATGGGTTGTCACAGCCTACACAAAATAAATTTCAAACACTGTGAAAGAAAAATACATCCTACAACTTGAGGTTTTAAACCTAATTAGCAAAAATAAGCATAAAGAGAAATGATCAGAGAGCAAAATGTGAAATGTGAAAAATAATTGAAAACAATGGCTATGTTTTAGGACTGTACAAATTGAATCAATGGTTTGTCTTATATCATTAAGGTCCAAAGAAGAAGGATGGTAAACAAATGGGAAATAAGTATTGCAAAAATGTGTTTTAGGAACTTACATTGAGAGTATGCAACCCAAATTACCCAAGTGGATTTAAATATTTGAGTTTTATTTAGATCTCCTGCCTATATTGGCTGGGAGGAGAGTTAATAACAATCCATTCATGCTGTCCTTACACATAAGAGTAGGCAGCACCATAGACAGCAATGTGGAAGTCAATTAGTGGCAACATGCACAGGTACTGTGCTTCCCCAGGGGTTCCTAACAACTCAAAATGCAGCAATGAGAGCAGAGAAAAGTGACCAAGACCAACAGAAGAACTTTTTTAAACTGATTGGTTGATACAAGCATAAGTAGAATTTAAGAAGCCTGGCAGCATGAAAACAAAAGGAACTCAAGATAAAGAAATGTTAGGTCTGGTCTGGCTCCTATTTGAAATGATGCATAAATCATCTCTCTTGCCATATAATCCTCCCAACTGGAATCAGAAAAAAAGAGCATTTGTCCCTAAGACATTTTCCAAAGTATTCAGCTTTAGAATTTCTGCTTTGGGAACAAAATCTGTGCCACATTCTACCATGTTTTAGGGTTACTGATATGATTTTTTAAAAGTAATTTGCCTCCACGAGAAAAATGTCTTTATTTCTAGGAAAAAAACACAGCATCTGTTATTCCCTGCTGTTTGTACAAAATAATACTTATCATTAGAGAGTAGATATGGAAAACTGGGCAGCTAAAATGGAATTTACCCAACTTGGAAGCTGAGGAGAGGAAGATCGAATGGAATTCGAGAAGAAATGTATATTTAACATTTGTCCGGGGATTAGTGCAGCAAGATTTTCGTGTTATTCAGAGTCACGCCAAGTTCTTCCAGTTTGAGTTGAATATAAGAGACGCTGTGCCAATGTTCAGCTCAGCAAAACTTCCCCGACAGAGAAAAAAAAATATCCCATTCCTTTATCCCTTGCCCGAGACAAAATACATTACACTGTACTGTCCTGTACATCATGGTGTGGGGAAGCAGTGGCTAAAGGACATTTCCGAGGAGAAGGAGAAAGGGAAGAGCGGGCTCTCTCCGGGCCGCGGCCGGGCCGGGTGCTGGGAGCGGAGCAGCCAGGAGGTGGCGCGGTCCCTGCGCGGATGGAGCGGCGGCGGCGGGGATGCTGCGGGAGCGGCGGGGATGGTGCGGGGATGCGCTCGGGGATGCTGCGGGAGCGGCGGGGATGCTGCGGGGATGGTGCGGGAGCGGCGGGGATGGTGCGGGAGCGGCGGGGATGGTGCGGGGATGCTGCGGGAGCGGCGGGGATGGTGCGGGAGCGGCGGGGATGGTGCGGGGATGGTGCGGGAGCGGCGGGGATGGTGCGGGGATGGTGCGGGAGCGGCGGGGATGGTGCGGTAGCGGCGGGGATGGTGCGGGGATGCGCTCGGGGATGGTGCGGGAGCGGCGGGGATGCCGCGGGAGTGGAGGGGATGCTGCGGAGATGCACTCGGGGATGCACTCGGGGATGCGCTCGGGGATGCTGCGGGAGCGGCGGCGGCGGGGGATGCTGCGGAAGCGGCGGGGATGCTGCGGGAGCTCCGGGGATGCTGCGGGGATGCTGCGGGAGTGGCGGGGATGCTGCGGGGATGCACTCGGGGATGCGCTCGGGGATGCACTCGGGGATGGTGCGGGAGCGGCGGGGATGCGCTCGGGGATGCTGCGGGAGAGCTCTGGGATGCTGCGGGAGCGCTCGGGGATGGTGCGGGAACGACGGGGATGCTGCTGCAGCGCCCGGGCTGCAGGCACAGAGAGCCGCCTCTCCGGCCCCTCACGGGGCTGCCCTTGCTGCTGGTGCCTTCTTACACCACCACCAAAGGCTCTAGGTTTTCAAAGGTTTCTGGGCTCTCCACAGCTTTCAGCAGTACCACCAACTTCGGCTCTAGTGTCAGTCTCAAAAGCATCGCGCAAATTTTTTCACTAATTTTTTCCCTTAATTTCCAGTACGGTGGTTAGTAATTTCTATTTTTCATTGCAGAGCAAAATAATCAACATTGTCTGTCATTGTTACCTGAGTCAGGCTGCCTTTCAGTCATTACAGACCTGATGCTGGACCTTTGGATTCAGTAGGAGTTTAGCACAGCTGTCCCAAAGTGGATAGGTGCAGTCTTAGAGTCATTTCATACTAATTTGTTCCACTTTGTACTCTTCAAATACAGGAATATTTTGTGAGGAAGCTGCCAAGCTATTTGTGATGTATAGACAATGTTATGCCGTTAAGCTAAGAGGCCTCACTTTGGGGTAGCAAGGCTGTTTCCTTTTGCCAGTCTAATGTATTCCCAGAAAATTTAAGGAGTGATTCCTGAAACTGGTCATCAGTTGTATTCACAGTTTTCCCTGATCTCTTCCTGCAATGACTAGGATATAAAAAGCATTTCTTGTTCTTTCTTCTCTTACCTTTGGAAGTTTTACATAAAGTTTGCTGTTTAAAAACAAATCAATCTGAATGTTCTACGGCCAGTCTATTTCCTACAGAAATAAGGGTCTTTTAATTTGCCCTTAAATTGCCTTTCAATGTAATATTACCTTTATTTAAGAGGAATATAGTGCAGGGAATTGCTACTTCATTTTGCCTCTGAATTTGATTTCTTTAACTGCACTTTTGTAATTTGATAATCCCATATATTTTAGCATAGGCCATTTAAAAGGAAAGAAAATTCTACATGATAATGCATTTACAGAGTTAATCTACAAGGGGACTTTGGATCATTCCTCTAGAGTTTTCTTTTTTTTTTTTTTCTTTTTTTTTTCTTTTTTTTTTTTTTATCCATTAGAAGATTTAGGGGAATGGCTCTTTGAGTGTCACCATATTCTTTTGATTATTGGGTCTCTAGATCAACAAGAGACACTTCTGTGCCTTTCACTGACACTTTCTGCCCTGGCTGATGGCATAGCCCAGGTCTGCCTGAAAGCAAGCAGGGGCTCTCACACCTGTGAGAACAGGGGGAAGGCAGCACCAGGGCACAGCAGAGAACAGAGAAAGCTCAGGGGCACAGTATTTTTATGTAACCTCCTTGGCTTTCATAAGACCTGCACAGGAGGACTGATGCTGGAGGACTTCCCTGCGCTGAGGTCAGTATGAAGCCAAATCTGGCAATGAAAGGCCTTTAAGTGTAGGAAAAATTTGTGATTTAATATCAGTATTCAAAGCAATAGGAGAAAGTTATCCAAGAATTTTGTAGGAATGTCTGACTTGCTTTTTCTCTTCTATAACTGGCAGGTACCAGAGGCAGTGGTCACCAGTGCTGCCATTTGTTTTCTGTACAGACTGGATGCAGATGTGGCACACTGCTATCACAGACTTTAACCAAGCAGAGTGTACTTGAAAGGGTTTAGACTGGAAATCCAAATCACATTTCACTAGTTCTTGAACTGCCATGAACCTTCCAGTTTTGTGTAGAAATGTGGGAGACAGAAGTTCCCTTTTAAACTCTGCCTACCTCCCAAACTATTTAATAGATGCTTCTAAGAATTTCTAGTATTGACTTTCTTTCCTGCAGTTATTCATCAAAATAGGGAAGGAGAAGTAAATGAATTAGAGATTTTGTCAGCTTTTTTTTGTTGTTGTTGTTCTGCTGAGCTAAAAGCATGTGGCCTAATTTAAACTTTAAATATTGAAATTTTAGGTAACATAACCATCAAAACAGATGACAGCTACATATATGCTGTATTTTACCCACTCTGCTAATAGAATGCTGAAGGACAGCAAAAACTTACTTTTGCTCTTCAGATAGCCTCAAATGCAAAATTTAACCTTGGAAAGAAAAAAAAAAAAAAAACAAAACAGGTGAAAACAGGTGATTTACTTTAGAACTTAGATCAGATTGAAGTACTCAACTGAGCCAACAATGTGCCCAGGTGGCCAGGAGGGCCAGTGGCATCCTGGCCTGTATCACAGCAGTGTGGCCAGCAGGGCCAGGCAGGGATTGTCCCCCTGTACTTGGCACTGAGGCCACACCTTGAATCCTGTGCTCAGTTTGGCCCCTCACTGCAAGAAGGACATTGAGGGGCTGGAGTGTGTCCAGAGAAGGGCAATGGAGCTGGGGAAGGGTCTGGAGCACAAGTCTGGTGAGGAGCAGCCGAGGGAGCTGGGGGTGTTCAGCCTGGAGAAAAGGAGGCTCATAAGGAACTTTATCACTCTCTACAACTCCCTGACAGATGTCTGTGGTGTGGGGGTCAGGCTCTTCTCCCAGGTGAAAAACAACAGGACAAGAGGAAGTAAGCTCAAGCTGGACCAGTGGAGGTTTAAACTGGGTATTAGGAAAAGTATTTCACTGGAAGTTTTGTCAAAGACTGGAGCATCCTGACCTGGGAAGTCACCATCCCTGGTGGTATCTAGAGGTGCATATGGAGCCCTAGGGGACATGGTTTAGTGGTGGACTTGACAGTGCTGGGTTAACAGCTGGGCTCACCCTAAAGGCCTTTTCAAACATAAATTATTCTATTACTATGACAGAATGACCTAAAGTGTTAAAAGTTGTCTTGCAAAATTATTCTACACACCTATTTTCACAATTACTGGATCTATTAGAGACCTAAAAAAGAAACAGTGAAATAAAACTTGATTGTAAATATGAAATAAGCAGTCTGAAATTTTTGTTTTGAAATTTAATGCCTGCCATATGAGCTCTTTAGGAAAAAAAAAAAGACATGAGTTTCTACATCAAGTAAAAGCCTGAGTTATCCACTTTCAGACTGTTTCACTCAGTTTTAGAAAGTCTTACATTTGTACCATGTGAAGGTTTCTCTTTCTCTCTACAGCCTGTTGTGAAGAACTGTTTAAAAGTATGAGGCACTAAGTCAGATATTCAAAAGTCCTTTATCTTCAGCTCTGCTTGGCTTAATTGGAGTAAAGTACCATTTTTTTCCCCTATAATCCCTCAAGCAACTCCATGTGGAAAACATCTCTTGTGCTTTGTGAATAAATCTTGAGGGTTCATACTGTGAAGTGGAAGCAATTGGACATTTTTTATTTAAAAAAAGAGTGGAAAAAACCTCTAGATAAGAAACCAGATTAACTAAATTAAGCTGGGTAATGAACAGAACTGTCTTTCCTGTCTCTGTCTCTTGGAGAACTCAGGTTACTTCCTTTGTTTTAATACAAAATTCAAACTGTTCACTGAAATTATTGGACAAGAATTTCTGTGAAATATGTAGGCTTCAGTGAAAGAGGTTTTAAAAAATGTTGCAATGAATAAATATCAAGACTTCCAATGTCTTACAGTAGCATCTCCAAATTCACTTCAATCTCTGTTGAAAACACCTAAGTATCATCAGTGCAGATGTGTAACTCTGGAATCCCTGACAAACTTCTGACCACCTAGATGAAGCTTTGGTTTTATTCCTGGAAAATTAGCTAGATTTTACACTTAATAAGATATTGAATATTATTGACAAGTCTCTTTCTTCTCATTACCTTAGCATTTGTGTCAGACCACTAACATGAGAAGAATGAAGAGCTTGATAGCAGATAAAGTTTTGTTTAACATCAGATGCTGGATTAAGTATACTAAGAAAGAAATAATTTTTAAAAATAGCATTTTACCATTTCTTTTTAACTTAAAATGCTTAGGTAAGATCCCTATGCATTACAAAGTTAAACTAATATAAGCCTTATAGATCAGCAAATCATCTTCATGATAGTGCCTCATCAAAGTTCACTGACTATTATTTCCAGCTGTCCTCAATGTTTTTTCAAACTTGAAATTTTATTTTGATTGTAACAATGCACTGTGCTGTTAGTATAATCTCATAATTTCATGGTGAATTAACACAATTAAAAATAAGAAAAATCAATACAGAAAATAATTACTCCTTGTAAAAGTATAGCTGCCAAACAACTTGCTTTTGGAGATCTGGAGTTAAAATATTATGCTAATGATGAAATTATTGAGCTATGATGAGCCAGTGAAGCAATGAAGGGGAAGTCTCATTTCTCTGGACAAGCCCCAAACCAGCTCTCAACAGAGATGTGTTTTCTCTTCCACTTACCACCTCCAAAGCCAAACCTGAAGACGGGAGCATCCTCAGGCAGTCACTGCTGCTGGGACAAAAGATGCAGGAAGTCACTTAGCAGTCAGTCCAAGGCCAGCTAGAGACCCCCTGCCCGTGGCACGGGGCTCAGGAGCAGACCAGCAGCTGCCACAGACACATTTCTGAGCAGCGCTCAAGGTGGCCCCGCATCCACTGCAGGGCAGCAGCCAAGCCAGGAGGTACCAGAAGCACAGATCCTCTGGGACTGCTCATCAGGATAGGAAAGTTCCTATTATCTGGCTGCCTGGGGCAACCAAAACCCCACTTAATTACTGCCCTTCAGACAAGGTGGAGACCTGCATTTAAAAGCGGTGTGTGCACTGATTGAGCAGCACATAAAGCTGAGACGGGAAACTGGCTCCCTGCCTCCGAGTTTCCAAGTGTCCTTGAAGAGCAGAAAACTATCAGGGGAGGCTGCCATCCTGCCTGCTCTTTTTACTAAGTTTGTCTTCTTGATGCAGACAGACAGTCACCACTGAGATTCCATTTCAGAAAGTGGGGATCTGGCTGACTCCCCAAAATGCGAGCCATTCACACCTTCCTCCCCAAGAACAAATCTCTGGTCCATAATGTTTTTGAACAAGGCAAAATACTTCTTTTGCTTCTAAGCCATTATAATTTTATGTGTATGACTTGATCTCTAGGCAAAATATTCCAAGCCTAGGAATACCTCAGCACGAGGCAGCCTGTGCTTCCCTTAGGTAAAGGAGCTATAATGTGATGTCACAGCACCTTGTCAATCAATCATGAATGCCAAGCAGAGCAACAGTATTATTTTGATCTGTAAATATGTCTTATAGTCAATAGCCTAAATGTCTTTTTCAACTAAAAAGAAAATATCAGTTTTCAGAAACTGTTTTTACACAATAAACTAAAAGCTTCTTTTAGTACTGAGGTAACACATTGACTGTGTAATTTCCCATATTGCTGCTTCTTCACAGATTAATTGATTGACAATTAAAAAAACAAAAAAATAAACAGGATGATTCTAAGATCTCTGTCATGGTATTTTGCTGCCCAGACCCTTGCACCTCCACTGCAGACTGAAGAAAGAATGGAGGTATGGATAGAGCTGTGCAAGTTGATGGGTTAGGAACAGAAAATTCTCATCTGATGATGCTTTTCTTTATTACTTTGTCTCATTAGGATAATGAACCCATATTCAGATTTGGTGCTTAGTAATCACTTTCATGTCTTCTCAACCCCAAGACTCCTGGTTAAAGCAGTATTAGTTTCCAAAAGTCAGGGTTTGATCTGAGTTGTACAGGGGTCCAATTATCTAGTGTAGTCTGACACAAAAGCTCTTCATCCTCAAAGCTGCAGCTATGAGCCTTAGTGTCTTGCTCTGGGCATGTGGGGCTGTATGTAATGATGGCAATTGGTAGTGCTGGATTTCGAAACTTGAGTGACACCGCTATGAAACTGGAAAGAAAAAAAAAAAAAAGGGAAAAAGGCATCCATCAAGGTACAGCATGGTTACACTGTCCACTTCCTCTTTGTTAATTTAGAGACTGTCTTAAATTATTAAAGTTAATCTCTCTTTTCTCTTATGAAACAATGACTTTTGTGTAATGCTGCTGACTTCCACATTAACATTTTTGATGGTTCACAGTTGGTTTTAAGAGGAAAGGCTTTGACTGAGACAAAATATGAGAAAGTACTCGTCAGACAAAACTGTTTTTGCCGTGGAAGGTAAGTGTTCAAAGATATACAACAAGCAGACATATAAATTAATTTTCAGAACAGAAATTCCACCTGATATATTCAGAAAACACTGTTATTATGTATGTGATGCAGACCCCTCACAAATACGAGAAGTGATGTTTTGGAAGGGATGTTTTGATGTATTATAAAGTGGGATTCATATTTTTACAATGCTTCCAGCATCCAAGACTTGTAAAGCAGCTTTTCTTGGTCCATAAAAACAAACATTCCCTCCACCTAAATAATTAGTGACATTTGAAAGAGAGGACGAGTTGTCAAAACTGCTCAGTTCTTTGAGAAGAGCATAGGAAGACATTTATTTACCTCCCAACTACACAGTTGGTTTTCTGTGCAATTTGAGGTTGCAGTGATATTGCTTTAGTTATTCCCTACAAACTAGCATTAATTATTCCTCACTCTTCTGATTTAACATTGCTTCTCCACGTGTACCACAAAAAGGACAAGCACAGCGGGATTTTACTCTGTCTCTGTTCCCCCTCTCTAACACATGCATCTCCTTAGTGCATGTGCCTAGTCCTTGATTTAAATGCTTCTTTTCTTCTAAGAGGCACAGGAAAAAAAATCTAAGATTGTTTGTGATTTCAGCTTAGAATGTGGGCAGCTGAAAGTACATACTGTGCCCCAAATTCTGCAAACCACTGGGACAGATGTGTGGGGGAAAGCATGCAGGGTCCCCGTGCATAGGAATTTCTTCTATGTTGGCACTTAAGCAGGCTCCCAAAGGATTCAGTGGAGTACAGCTATCATCAGCAGACAATGGCTATGTTAGACATGTCCAGGCTTTCCATTCTGTAATGAACATAAACTGTTATAAAATCACATCTTCTTCCTTCGTCATTCAAAGAGCATCTACTGCCATCCTCTTCTGATATCAACCAAAGTACCAAAGAAGGGGATGGAGAGATCTGATAAGACACACACACCACCCTAACTAGAAATCATTCTGCTAAGACAAAATGAGTGTATCTAAGAAGAACTTATCCCACATAATACCACAGGAAAGAAACACTGAGCATCTTTTCAAAATATGTCTGGCTTTATTTTGCTAAGTGAAGATGATAAAGCAAAAGTTATATTAACTGAAGGATGTGTGCTCTGAAAGGGGAGATTCACTTTCCTTCCACCCACTGCTTACACTGACCACATGTCTGGGATTCATCTCACCAGACATGGGCTGCCTCAAGCCTGACCTCCCAGGACAGTGTCCCAGGGGATAAACCTGTGGAGTAGAGGGTGGGTCTGGCATGTGGCTCCTCTCCTCTGAATCATGGAATTGTTATGGTTTAAAAGGCCTCCAATTCCTAACTTTTGCCACCATAATAACTAAACCATATCACTAAGTGCCACTTCCATGTTGTTCATTGAGCACCTCAAGGATGGTGATTCCACCACTTCCCTGAACAACCCCTTCCAAACCCCTCTTTCAGTGAAGCAATTCTTCCTAGCAGAAACAAGCACAGCAGCATGCATGAACTGCAGTTCAGGAGTCTGTATTCCCTCCATTGATGTGCTCATATGGAGGCCTCCACTACAGGCATCTATATATTAAATGTGTTCAGTAATTCTAGTTTTTCAATCTGGCAAAAATGAGAATTCAGAATTACTGTTTTTAAATCAAAAGTCATTGTGGGGTTAGCTATTTTTAGTGAAGAGTGCCATGACTGAAGCTGAGCTGTTTGTAGCCTTTTTTTTTTTCAATGCTTGGTGTGTAACAATGTTATAACAAAAGTTCAGATCGCAGCAAGCAAGCCTCAGAAATTAGTTGCAACTACAGGACATGCAAAGGATATCTAACAGTCTGACAAAAGACAGGTCATTTATTGTATTTCGTTGAGTTATTGATAACCTTTAACTCATCAATAATGAGTGTGAGAAATGATGTATTCAGAGAACGACTTCTATGTTCTGTTTATGCAACCAGATTTGGTGATGAATTTGGTATTCAGAGCTGAGGAAGTTTCTGTGAAGGACTTTGCGGTCACCAGGAGGGAATAATACCATCCTACACATTTTTTTTTAATGGAATCTCTCCTGATTGTGTCAAGTCTTGGCTTCCAGTGAGTGACAAATAAACCCCATAGAAATGATCTGAAACTATAGAATTGGAGCAGCATCTGAGTGTTCCCTGGGGTAGGAGAAAATGTGTTTCAGTTTGAAAGACACTTGTGTGCTGGCTCTGTCCATTTATTTCTTCCCTTGTCCTGGCTAATATAGTTAGAACTACAAATAAGAAAAAACCCATCCCTGTTAGAAGAGTTTTCCATCCTAAAGGACTTGTTGGTTGAAATAAGAAAACCCTCAACCAGCCCTCCCAACCCCCAAAACCTTTCCTGGAAGTGAGCTAATTAAAGCACTAGCTTCAGCAGAGCAAAATCACTTCATTTTGATCTCTATAATTTTGACTTTCAAATTATATGTTTCCATAGAATTTCAGACTGCATTTTCCTGAGTGTCTGATTTCCTAGGAAATTATTTAAATTCCATCTTTTCATTTGAATTGGAAAAAGAAGGGAAATGTAATACAATAATTCCTTACAGGATAATTCTGTAATTTCAACTATTACTAATCACTGGCAGGACTTCTTTGGAATTAGATCAGAAAGTATTTTAAGAGAAAAATATATTTTTAGCAAGGGGAAGGTCTGGTCACAATAACATTTATTTGGAATAAATTTTTTAACTGATGAGGAAATAATGATCATAAAATTATTTTTCTCTGCTGCTTTTTATGATCTTGTTTCAAAAGAGCACTTGCATTCATGCTGGGGATGCTCTTGGAGAATTTAAATTAAGATTATGTACAATAACCAAATAAAGTTCCTTGTACCTGAAGTGTTTTCTTATGTTCTAGATAAGATAAACACAATATCATAGAATTATTTTTGTAAAAATATCTAAGGAAAGAAAGCATCTAACCTAGCAAAATAAAAATTAGTAGGAATGAAGCAATAAGAAATGTACAGGGCTATGGAATCAGTCCCACATGACAAGTTGCCTCCAGAAATTAAAATCTGGACACTGTGTGATTGTTTCCACAATAGTAGCAACAGCCTCTGTGAAAAGGGAAATGTTGTGCCTAGCACTGTGATTTCAATAGAAATAGAGGTGCTTTTAATGTTATGGATTGTATATAATCTCATTGTGTCATCTCATTGTGTTTGATGCACAGATCATTAAGTACTTGAGGAGTATCTGCAATTTGAGGCTCAGGACACTTAAATGTCAGCAGAGAGGAGGAATCTATAACCATCTACTTCTCACAGCTGGCTGCAACAGATGAAATCCTTCAGCTGTGTGTGCTTCATGTCAGGCAGTCTCAGAACCAGAGAACTGGGCAGTTTGATTTCATAAGGACCTCAATACTTTTACTTGGACCTAGGTACTCTGCCTACGACCCATCACTGAGAACCTTGAGAAAGAGCTGCACCACCAGGCACTGTTATTCATGAGAGGGAAACTGTTATTTATCAGTTTTTATAAATGCAACATTAGGTTCTTTTCACAACTTTTAGTGTCTTGTGGTAAAGGAATGGTCAGAAAAGATTTTATAGTTCTGGAATAGTAAGAATTAGGGAGCTGAGAAATGAGAAAAGACAAAAAATATAGAACATTTTTAATTTCTCTACCCTCCTTACTCTTTTGTCTCAATTTTGAGAACCAGTGCCATCTTTGCTTATTTCTTCCAAACAACCTCACATAAAATTAAAAATAAATGGAAAGTTAGGAAAAAGCCAGAGCCCTAAAATCCCAATGATTATAAATAACTAAAGGATAAAAATGACTTTCCCCTATTGTGGCTTGCAGCCTGGAAACAGGATATCTACTAAGTGCTGCCACTGCTAGCTCATGGAGATTCTGCTTTAGCTCAAGCGGTAGCGCTGTTGCTTTGGGATAGGAAGGTTGTGATGCCTTGCCTAAAGGGATATAAGTGTTGCAATTCAGGTCCCAAATGAGAAAAATTCTTCACATTGGTGCCCAATTAGTGATCTGATTCCTGGTGTTAAGTCTAATGCAATTTAGCATGCACCTGCTGAATAGCCTGCATGCCAAATACCGACCCCACTGCTCCGGCTCTTTGTCTTTGTTCAGAGTTGAATGTTTTGTTGCAGGGTAGGGAGCAAAGCATAGGAGAAAAGGGTTTTTGAGAACACTTGTGAGAACAAAATCTGCACATTTGCTTCAGCAATGTGTCAGAGCTGCTCACGTTTGCTCTGCAGCAAACAGATGTGGATATTCACTGAGTGCATGAGCTGAGAATATAAAACTTAAACTAACAACCAGGCAGTACCTGACTGTCCCAAGTGGTGATATCTGACCTATTGACCTAAAAGACACCAAAGAGACAGCTCCTGACCTGACTTTATGGCCTGAAATACAGAGAAGAGAGGGCCCTGCAGACACCCTAGCCTATCTTATTTTATACCTACGATTCTGTATTTCTTGTGTCACTGCAGAAGAATGCAAAGTTTGGAAATAATTTAAATGAGAATTGTGCATAGGCTTTTACCAACATGTAAGCTTGTGGTGAGTTGTTGTGGTTTCCTAAGGCTGGCCACAATTAATTTATTTAAATTAAAATAATTAAAAAGATAGCTGTCTAAGGATCTGAACTCCCTCACATACCATTAATAATAAAATAAAATCCCAGAAGAGTGAAAATAATTGTACCAACAGGAACTCAGCCAAGCAACATCCTACAGAGACTCCTTTCCAACCTTTTATCATTGTGGGAAATATACCTTCAGCCCTGTTAAAGAATGCTATTAAACAGGTGTCATTTGGAGATAACTGTATGGAGTCATATTGTGCCAAAATGGGGGCTGAATTATTAGAGTCTCAGAGATGTCCTGAAAGTACTCAATTACCCCTCCATGGTAGAATAAGTGAGAATTCAACTCAGACATCAATTGCTGATGAGAGGTAGCAACCCTAGTGCACACAGAGAAAAGAATATAAAAAAAATAATATATAAATAATAATAATATATAAAAATATAAAAAATAAAATTCATATTCAGGATAGTTTCCAGTTCTAAAGGCTTGGCAGTTTTTAACATGCTAAGCTATGGAGGTCTGTGGAGGACTGTGCAGTTCCAGAGTGCTGGTACAATATTTTTACTGAAATGTTCTACCCAGAAATCTAACTCTTACATTTTGTCTCCAAAGCTGCCTTAACTTTAGCCTTCATACAATTTTAGTGTAAGGCAGTGTAAACCAGACAGCAGCAAAGGCTCTCAGAGCACCCAAAGCTCAGATAATAACATCCAGAATATCAGTCAGAAGGAAAAGTTGCAGTCTCTTAGCTAGACTTAGCTGACAAGAGGGATTATCAAATTTTCCATGCAAAATTATTTTCTAAAATTGGTGGGGGATCCAACCAACCACTTAAATTTGGGTTCTAAAAGGAAGCAAATGCACACCAAGTTCTTGTAAAGATTCTAATTGTTCCTTACCCCTTTTTGAGTGCACCATAATTATTTACATCTTATCTGATTTGGCAAGCTCTAGGTAGCTGTTGCTTTTTTCCCAAGGCACCATTCTAGATGTTTGCTCACATAATCCAATTTAGGAAGAAAATAAGTCAAATATCATATGTTTCTAAACAAAATGGAGTACAGCAAAATATCCAAGTGGCTTATGAGATAGGTACCAGTTTATAATTAAAACCATGCACATTTTTATGTTTTTTTTTTAGCAATAATAGCTTTATGAGATCAGATCTGTGTTAAAATTGGAGCATACACTGCATTAAATAAAGCATGTCCTTGCTGTTTTAGGAAGTGCAGGTAAGAGCTTAGGCTTCTTTGAAATCTAATATATGGTCCAGCAGAAGGAATTTCGGGTTGGAAATGGAAGTCTAGAAGGTGCTGCCTCTGGTCCATCACCCTGAATGGCTCTGATGGCAGTTTCCTACTTGTCTGCAGTAGTTCCTGAGTGCTACTTTAGGCTGAAGTTTCAGATTCCACTCAGAAGACAAATGCACTCCAGTTAGCTGCTTTAAAATGAGCAAAACTCTCAGAGCTCCTGATAGCTCTTCCCATTTCACAAAGTAACACTAAGGTTTCGGTCAACAGCAATTCAAAGTGGAAAAGATTAATATTTTTAGTAGCAACTATTTTAACAAGTTACTAAGGGACTTTGTGAGGAAAATTGTGAAACAATGACAATCTTCATTGCCTTCCTGGAATATATGTTTAATTAATGGAATTAGGATGTGCTGAGTAAAATACATGAGGCTGAGACATGAAAGAATTCAGAGTAGAAGATTTTAGTTATTTAAATGATTTTAATTATCTTTAAATCAGCGAAGAATGGGGATATATTATCTAACAATCTAATGTCTATGACCTAATTCATAAAATCTTTAATTTTACATGACATGGTTACACGGCCATGTGTAACCAACACCTGTGTATTCTTTTTTGAGCATCAGCCAGGAGGACCCAGAGCTGGTGAAAACACTGACTCTTCATGCCACAGCTGAGAAGTGTGGCTGTGCTTTCATAAGTAAAGCAAATAATGTCTGCAGTCCACCCTCTGCAATACAACTAGGACAAATGGGCTTGCTATTGCTTTTACATGCCCACAGGTTTCCATACAGCAAAAGGCTGTGTTAATTAGCTGTGCAAAATTCCACACAACAGCTCTGAAAAAGAGCAACTTTTTCTTTTAATTTCTGGCCATCTTTTGATGAGCCACCTAGTACTGACTCAGCGGTGCTGGACCTTCACTGGGGGCCCAGAACTCTGCAGCTGCTCTAGCTCTGCATTTGCCTAGAGCAATGTGCCAGCTGTCTCTGACTGTATTACACCACAGTAATGCGAACAACTGGAAGCAATAATGTGTCTCCCCATTTGCCTAACAATACCAACATGAACAATAATTCAGGAGACTGAAGATTTGTGCTGTAATTTAATAAACCCCATGCACATTTCTACAATTGAGTATCACATCTGTGCAATGGATCCTAGAAGTGTAATATTCTTTTATAAGGGACCATTAACCAATCTTAAGTTTATAGGTTTCCTTAAATCTTTTTCATCAGCTGTTAAACTACAGTAAAGAGAAAATTGCCTCTTATGAGACAAGGGACAGTAAAATACAAAGACTGTGATTAAACGTCAATCAATTAAGGATTATAATATAATAAAAATGCTGACTGATGATTAAAATGAGTACTTTCTGGCAGAATTTTATAAGCAATATTAAGAATTGTTTTAAAAAATCAATAGAATAAACCCCACTTACATCTTATTATGTATCAGGAACACTGTCTATTTAGAGGAGAGGAGAAAAAAAGAATTGTTATTCTGGCAAAAATACCTGAGAAGCAATTAGTTGTCAGTCTTTACATTAAACAGGATGCATTTCTTTCTCTCATTTATTTTATTATACCCCTGACTCTTCCATTTTAAATCCATGAATGGAGTAAATAATGTTATGTATTTTTTTTCAGCTGGCATTTGGCAAGTTCATGCAACTAGGCTACCTTTCATGAAAACAGGTGACAAATCATGCAGTAAACATTATAAAAAAAGAAACACACAAAATATTATTTCATGGAACAGACCTAAGAGAGTAGGTCACCTGAGGGCAGAAGAGCAGTAAATGCAATGTTTGCATGTGTCTCTTTACTGAAGGTATATTAGTAATCTTTTAAGGAAAAATTCTATGAAATTTATGATTAAACTGAATGAATTTTATAGAGATTCTTGCATAGAAAGAACACTAATAGGAAATAGTAAGCTTTTATAGTCCATATGAAACATCCAGCAAAATGCTGTAGTAAGAATATAGTTTTCTATTAAATTCTACAGCTTGTTTCAAGAAAGTAATAGATATGTTTTCATTTCTTTATGGGTAATTCCTGCCCTTCTGCTCCCCACAGTGCAGAGTGGCTGTGGACAAAGCCCACATTAGCATTGAGTGTCTCAGGTCCTTTTTTGCTATTTGATCTTAACAGTCCACATCCATCTGTAAAAAGAACTTTCTCCTCCTTTTGAATAACTTTAAATTAGGTTTGGCAAGAAAACACTTTTTGGCAAACCTCCTCTATCACTGTTGATAGCACTAAAAATTTGCAGATTACCAGGACATATCAGTAGTCTCTTTGAATTTTTAAGCCATAGTCACCTGAGGAAGAGCAGAAATTTGGTGAGATATCCATGTAATCAAAATAATTTTCAGTAATTGTCCAGCTGATCACAGCAGGGCAGTATTCAAATCATTCATCTTTGAACATATATTGCAGGAATTATGTCTAAGCCCATCAGTTCATCTCTTTACTTTAGACTCCTTTTATGGTTGAAGTGTATAGGGAAGGATTTCTAGAATAATGAATTGATGCTGAAGATATTAAGTATTTTCACTTAAAGTCTATCCTGAACTGAAATACCACAGCCACATGTTCACTAGACCAAAGAAAGGAAGAGAAGAACCTGTGGCTGACGATGGAGGATGGGACAAAGCAGACTTTCCTTTCTTAGCAGAAAGTAATTTAATAATTTAAACTATCTGCTCTAACTGGACACTGATTATGAGCTGAACAGCATGCTCTGAAGGTTCTCAGAATCTCTTATATGTGCAACTTAATCACAGGGATTTAGGAGTATGCTCATGCAAATGTGACATCATGAATATGTGGCATCATAAATATGTTCATGTTACAACATAATGTCATGTGGACATTAATTAGTTTCTAATAGAAGCCCTACACGAGTAAGGATCAAGTCAACTGTTGCAAACTGTATTTTTTAGCTCTGGAAACATGTTATTCTATAAAATCATGTCTGTTCCCCATAAATTCTTTAGAGTTAACACCATTTATTTGAATGGGAGTCCTGCTCTTAGGAAGAATGAAGAAACAGGTCACTGTGCATATAACTTAAAAAAATAAAACAAAACTACATTTGACCAAGGAGTCATAGACACCAGTTTTAGAAAGGCATTCTAATGTTAAAAATTCAATGATATTTATGAGAGATTTTACTATTCCTTGCCCCAAACCTTTTGTAGTGGCAGAGTAAAAGCAATTCTGACCCTAACCTGAGCAAAAATATCTCTTGCTGACGTTTTCTATTACATGTCTTTCTGAGTTTTGGCATCTCATGGCAGTAATAACATGAAAATAATCTCCTGCCACTTCTTGACACGCATCCTAGAACATCTCCCAAGAGATGTTGTAAGTTCACTGATGAATAATAGTAGTAATGATGATCTAATAAAGGAAATCCACTTAGGTCACCAGTGTTTGTGTATCTTGGTGTCCTAAAGGAGTGAAAATCAGTTGAATGACTGCCCTAAAACAGCAAAGGATCTATACCTACATTTCTTTTTTTATACAAAACTAGACTTTAATGCAAATTTTGATTGTGCAGCAGTGAACAAGATAGTGTATTAGAATACATCTATTTAAAAACATGAGCTTGCTCCTTACAGCTTTAAGCAGTCAGTCCTTACCAATAAAACACTGGAATTTGACATGCCTATTTTGTGTCTCCAAAGTCAACCACAGACCATGTGTCAGTTGTGACCTTTTTGACAGATGGAAGTGAAGTGGTTCGAAGACACTCTTTAAATAAAAAACTTTCCTTTTCAGTAAAAGCAATCACTCAAAATTTGATAATAATAGTTAAAAATAATCAGAAATGTCTTTCATGAAAGTGTTTCTTTAGGAAGTCTAATCATATTTGGGATAGCCTTTCTAAAATAGAGTTAATCATTATGTTCTCTTCGCCATGTATCTTTTGTAGTAAATAGGCTGGTGGGATTTTTCCCCCTCATGTAC
Organism: Oenanthe melanoleuca; assembly: GCF_029582105.1. Taxonomy (NCBI): domain Eukaryota; kingdom Metazoa; phylum Chordata; class Aves; order Passeriformes; family Muscicapidae; genus Oenanthe; species Oenanthe melanoleuca. The sequence continues at coordinate 66,189,181 of NC_079333.1, read as the reverse complement.
CATCTTAATAAAATATTCATTTTATTATTCCTGAGTTTAAAATTAGGAGAGAGGTAATCTGAAATCAGAAAAAACTCTGAGGTTACAAACTGAACCATTCTCTCCTTCCTTGCCATGGGGACATTTTTTGCTGACACAAGACGTGATACCCAGCTATCACAGTCTTTTCCCACTAAAGATTGATAGCTGAAAATGCTGAACTAGTTGTTATCCATCAGGTATGCCTATGGATGACCACAGCCTTGTCTCTGATCTGTTCTTATCCCAATTAACTTTGTATCTCTGCCAGCTGCACAGTCTCATTTTGCCACTCAGACAGAATCAAAGAACCTGAACGTTTCCTGATTATTATAGATTATTGAAACCCTTCCAACCTACTCATGCTGAAGGCTGTGCTTGAAAAAGACAATCAGAAGCCAAAAGCAAATGAGGTACTGTAGGATCTGTTCTTTACAGAACTGTGCAATTTTACTGAGAGCCAAGCAATTCCAATCGCATTGAGTCTTGATTTGGAATGGAGGCTGCAGAGCTGGTTTAGGGAGCCACTGTTAAAGAAATAAATAATCATACTATAAAAGTGCCCTTTCCTGAAAGTTTTCTTCTATAAACTTCCTTCTTCAGCCTTGCATGCCAATACTCTTAAGAAACACGAAATTCAAATTTCAAATCCTCTTAAGTCTCTGGCCTTTTAGTGGTTAGTAATAGTATGGTTTTAAAACAAAGAAAGATTTTTTTTTCCCTTGATTGCCTCAATTTGCTGATCTTTATGCATCATTATTTGCAGGCATTTATAAAATATGTCAAATATAGTTATTCATCCAAAGAAAAAACATACATTTAGAAAAATGCACCAAGTAGGAGTTAATGAGCAAGGTTAAGGATTTCAGGTTTTTTATTGGTCCTATGGTGACTTAGATATAAATGCATTGATTTTTTAAAAAATATTGTATTGATTATTGATTGAATTTGTTGCCTTACTTCCAATAAGTTGTCACTATTCTTTACTGTAGGTTTGATTGTCATTTACATTACCTTGGCCGTGCAAAGGGATCTAAGCAGAACTGAATAGCACACCCCAAATTGCTAAGTGCCTGTTTTGGGATGTCATATGAGATGGAGTCCACAAACCTATGCAGAAAAAATTAAAAAATCAATATAGTACTAAAAGTCTGGAGAAAACAGTGGAATGTAAACAGCAGTGAAGTGATTTCTCAATTTTCAGCCAGTGTGGATGTTGGGATGTCCAGAAAAGGGTTTTCAGAAACCTCTTGCTCCCAACCAGTTATTCAAGGAAACAGTATCCTGCATTGTACCATGGATCTGACTTGCATTCCATTATGAATTAGGAAGCAATTTTTCCTATTGAGCTAAACTAGCACTAGAAATCTTTTGTGTTCCTAAGGCAACAAAACTCATGTGCACATGCTGTGTGCCTGCATCTGTCCTGTCTCTGGCTTTGATAATTTTGCTCCAATTTTTAATCACTTTGGCAGCAGTAGCGAGGTCTCAGATTTCTCTAAGGCTGGGCAGCTGAGTAGAGGGGAGGCAACATGAAGCAAAGGGCTTTCACACAGAAGTATACTGTCAAGATATAGGTTGATAAACTCCACTAGTTTCTCACATTTCTTATGACTTCAGGAAGGTAATCCAGACAATGGTAATAACTTTACCCCTGTTTAATAATAGATCCCTCAAAATATTAGCTGTTAGCTGTTTGCAGATTGTGAAAGACTGAAAGAGTTATTTCCAGAAGGTGAAGTGCATTTTGGAAAAATGTACCTTGCAAAATTAGTATCAAAAGAAAAAGACTCACATACAGGAATGGATGAGTTCAGAGATTTCAGTTCAGCTTCACAAACACAGACACATTATTATTATTTCAGATGTACCTGAGTATCTAAAGTAATTACATGAAACTGATTAATGTGAAACTGAACCTAGAGAAGAAAAACATATTCTGGGAGTCTTCTGGTAGCCAAGAGACACACTAGAGCCTCTGTAAAGCAGTAGAAACACACATTTTGGCAACTTAATAGTGGCAGTGGGCTGATCTACTAACTTTACATAGGAGTATTTTGGGTGAGCCAAAGAGCTTCTTTAACTGCACTGACTGCATTGACTAAATTGCCATTGAGATCAATAGAAACTTTGACACTTCAACAGTCAGATACACAGACACATACATTATGGATCTTAGGTGACTTGATTTGTCAGCTGGATCTTTTTCTTCAACCTTCTCTTTCCTAACTCTTTAAGCAAAGACCAGTGAAGTGATCAGCAATGAAGCAAAGACTGTAGCCAAATGGCAGAGTTAACCCCTGCTGGGTGTGTTAAAGCTTGGGATGAGAGGAGTCATAAAATCTGAATTCATGAAACTGTGACCTGATGTTTTAATCTACCTGTTGCAGATGATGTTCAGGTAAGAGTCCATCTAGTTTGTTGTGGTCACTTCTTCTGTGAGCAATTCTCCTGTATCCACAGTGGATGTGTTCTAAATGGACTAAAAATGGGGAATCTGGTCTTCTAGATTTCTCCCCTCTCAATTATTCTCTCTTCTGTCCCATCCTCCCAGACTCCCTCTGCTATATTTCACTGTATAGCTATATAACACAATAGGTGCAATAAGGAAGAAAGAAAAAAGGCTTTCCTTAATGAAAATTTGAGAGCTGGACTGATAATTCACACATTCATGATTGATGTCAAACAAGAGCTGCCAGCTAGTCAGACCAAATCCATGGATGATCACTATTCCCAGGCAGGTACTAATAAATACACGACATCAACTGTCTCACAAAGCCAGCTCTTCAGTTCTTTTCTAGACTTCTGCATAGAAAAATGTATTTTCTAGTCCAATATAGTTACAGTCAATATTTGTATTTTAGCTGTTGTTGCATATTCTTATTTCTATCATGAGTTTCCATAATCATGGAATCACAGAATCCTAGAATGACTTGGACTGGAAGGAACCTTAAAGATCATCTAGTTGCAATCTTAGAGCATGGACAGGACACTTTCCACTAGACCAGGTTGGTAAGAGCTCCATCTAGAATGAAAATACTTTTTAAATATATCCACAAGGGATTTCGAATTCATATAAATTTGGTTTTGAAAAGACAGACTAAATTTTGTCATTGTTAAATAAGAGAGAATGTACTATTAATGGCTTTTTCTTTTTCTCTATGAAAGAAATAAGCTTCAAGGAAGACAGTTTTCTTTACTCACACAAGGACAAGTAAAGAAGTCCAACACCTAAGTCTAAGACACCAGTCTGGAGATTTTTTGATAGATTACAGGAAAAAAGTCTTCTTTTCTGGTCCTTGCTTTGCTGAGATTAATTATTACACTGTTGTGCATCTTTTCACTTTATTGTTATAGGAAGCAGTACTTTTCTACTATTTTTCCTGCTCTGCCAATCTTGAAGACTGAGGCAAAACCCACTAATTCTCTTTCTGGTTAAATCAAGCTATAATGAAATACTTCCTTGGTGACTCGAATGAGTCTTAAAGGAAAAGACAGTAAAGGAAATTTCAGGCATGCACCCTTTAATTTCTAGTTTCCTGATACCTTGCAGTTAGATCCAAAATAACTGTCGCACTGCCCACAGGGTAGTAGGACCCTTAAATAGGACACCATAATCACTTAAAACTTAAAGTTTTATGCAGGGAGGGGACAGAAACATATGAAGGACCAATAGAATAGAAAATGCAATACTCAGATCACTGTTCTGATTTTTTGAGAATTATTTCTAAAGGTCTTCACAGCCTTGTTTTGGAATGGTAGATTGCATTGTTGTAAAACACACATGGATGGATGGCTGAAACTGTGGTCTGCATACACTAGGTGAAATGTATCTATTGACTTACAAGCTGGCTGCATGTGTCAAAATGCAATCCGGTATTTTTGTAATAATAGCTAGCAGTCATAGTTGTAAATTATTTATGGAGACTATTCAGTGCAAACAGGTTAGTGCACACATCCTCTTCAGCTTGACTGCCCTGGTTTTAGATCACTCAGACATTCAACTCCTTAGAGATCTGCTCTTATCATTGCAAACCCTAAAAAGGTACCAAAACTGCAGTCATTTCAGCAACTCAAAGCAGCTCAGCCATTTGCTAAAGTTCTACCTCAAGGTTCAGTGAATAAACACCATTTCTGCCCACCTCTTTCACACCCCACCCTGGCCCTGGCGATGTAAGTTAATACCAGACATGAAGAGAAATCGATCTCTGGAGCTGAGGCTCCGGTGTGCTTCACTGTCTTTGTGCAGAAACATGGAAGAATGTACATAGCAAAGGCCACCGATGAGCTTAACACAAAGTGACATTTCACTAATGCTGTGTTTCAGAAGACAGTGAAATGACAGCCACCCAAAGAGTGCTCATGGTTAGATTTAAATGAGGACAGCACCCTATTGCAATGCATTACACTGATTTTCCTATGCACTGGGGTATTCAACCGCATTAGAATTTTGTCCTCACTGGTCCATTTCAAGCAGCTGCACCTACTCCACACAATCAAAAGACTAGAGGTTACAGAATTTTGTATTTAAACAACTCAGTGCCAGACAGAAGTAATCTGCCACATACAGAAAAATCCAGCTCTGACAGATAGAGTATGTTGAAATATTTACTTTGTATTAGTCACTCTCTAGGAAGAATTTAGCTAGAAAGAGCTTTGTAGTGACTAGTTTTACCACAAAATATTTCTGACAGTTCTGAACTTGAGACACTTCAGCTCTGCTCAACCATCAATTTGCAAATGGAATAATGTACTATAATAATTTATAATACATTAATAACACTGACCTCTACAAGTTACGAGCAAATTTTCTTGTGGACAGTTTTGTTAACTGCCATCTCTGCCTCATTCTCAGGAATTTGGATTTTGGCCTTCGCCACCCATGACATTAGGCAAAGAGACAGTCCCAGCTGTCTAGGCTGCAGAAAGAGAAAAAGGGGACAGAAAGCCTGCATGGAGACAACAGACATCATTTCTCTGCAGTCCTTTTGCCTCCTTGCCTGGCTGTTGTGCAGCTCACACCAACGCCAATTGCTCCAGCACGGGTCCCCTTGGGCCAAGAAGAAAGCTCCTGTCCACACATAAGCAGCTGCTTACAGACTAGCCAAAAGTAACTCCAAGGCATATTCTCAATGAGAAACTTGCCTGGGGCTGAGGAGATTAAGCACCTGAAATCAGCTCTTCCTACTCACTCACATCTCAGAGCTCTTCTTGTCACACAGGCAGGGTCTCTAGGGGAGAGTGCAGGGCTGCTAATGCTCATCCTCCCCAGGGAGTTTGGCACCAAACCTCACGCAATTTCCAATGTGGATAGGAAAAAAAGTGCTTTGTAAAGACATGGTGTGCGCCCATGAAGGATGGAAGTGTGTCCAATTAAATATGCACGGTGTGGCATGATGACAAAGGGGAAGCACACGGTGGCAAGTATCTCTGTCTCCAAGGAGGAGAGTTATCACAACACAGTGCAGCATGTGTGTGACAGGAGGCAGTGCCAGTGAAAATGGGATACTGAGTTACTGTCTCCAGTGGCACGATGCTCCTGGGTTTCAAATGGACCCCACAGCGGAAGGTCAAAGTCTATGCATGCCAGAAACCATCACTTGCATTCACTCTTCCCCTTTTCTCCTCTTTTTTTTTTTTTTTTTCCTTCTTTCCCGATCCTAACAATATAACTGGATCACTGAGAATATCAGGCAGAAATTCTGTCTGGAAATGCACACGGTTGACTCTAACTTTCCTCTGTATTATTACAAATTTAATATCAATGAGACAAGGCAGAAGACCTAAAAGAAAAATCAGAAAAAACACCCGCAGAAATAGATATATTTAAAAAGTTATATATGTTAAATTTATGCTTACTGAAATAGAATTACAAAATTGTCCAATTAATGAGAGCTGAATAGTAAACCTAATGCCTTGAATACAGTTTGCAGAAGCCTGGGAAGAGTTCCACAAATCAGATTTCAGCCATAATTACAGAATCACAGAATAGATAAAGTTGGAAGAGCCCACAGTGGGTCATCTGGTCCAATCTCCCTGCTCAAGCAGGATCATCCCAAAGCACATTGCACATGACTGGGACCAGACAGGTCTTGATTATCTCCAGTGACGGACACTCCACAACTTCTCTGGGCAATCTGTTCCAGTGCTTGGCCATCCTCACAGTGAAGGAGTTCTTTCTCATATTAAAACTGGAACAAGTGACAAATAATAAAAAATAAAAGTGCTTTTCCTCATTTCTACGCTGTTCTGGCTTTCACAACCAAACCAAACATACCAAATCTGTATTTCCAGTTAAGCATAAAATTCCCACTGCCTGAGTGCCTGTTGATAGCTCTGTGTCAGACCCAAAACATCTCAGCATGGGGGAAAAACTCAGTACAGGAGGGTATGAATTCAGATTATACTGCACAAATCCTTACTGCTAGTATATCCCATGGGTCTCAGTGCTAAATTATCTGCAATCCTTCTTTAGAAAATGGAGAGACACCAGCATCTTCTGAGGGACATTTATTGTACCTGAGAAAGTAACAGAAATTAATTTCCTTCTGCAGACATGAGAGGGCAATTCAGTCCACATATTATCTGGAATTGCTTTTGGAGCTGCCCACATTTCTCTGTCCCTACAGAAGGATATTTCAGTGACTAACATAAACCGAAATTGTTAAAGGCTGGAGTTAGATAAGAACATCTCATCCCAGTGATTCAATGTGCATGAATGGAAATACTTTATTTCACCAGAGATGGGCCATTTTGTTCCTGTTCCAGTTTGGAATTTATCTCATGTATTTTTATTTTAAAGAGAATTCTTTTCTAACTGCAAAATTAAAGGCACTGAAACTGTTTTGAAGAAGATTAACTTCAGCTTTTATATGAGATTCCCTAAATCTCATTTTGTAGCTTCTTAAGACTACTGTACTTTATTTTTTTATTTTTACAATAACACAATACTGATGGAGTATAACTTTTTAACTGAATTTCAGTGCTTTTAAATACAATTTTCTATAAAATTAATGGTCTGCTCTTACTCAGTAGCAACAAATATAAATGCCTAAATAATTTCCTTACACTGAATGCTTAGACTGGCTTTATAAACTCTTGAACATATTCGACATTTATGAGGCAGACACTTGGCAATGTTTAAAAAAAGGAAAGAGTTCCTCATATGGGATTTGAACATTAAATAGTTGAAAAGTTTAAGTAGTGATGAGAAGGTTTATTAATACTCTCATTGTGAAAGTATAATATATGCTCACCATACTGCAGTATCCAAAGACCAGTTTAAGGAAAAGTGAAAAGACAAAACACTGACAAAAATACGGCAAACGTAGAAAATTTAAGATGATTCAAATGTTATCTCCATAGGCTACTCTCAGTCTAAGTAACTTAGCCCCTCATGTTCAACAGCATTTTCTGGAGATAAAAATGTATGTGTATCAGTACTCATGTATGAAGGTCTAGGCTCATATATGATAATTAAATCTTTTGGTGGCTTTCCTCTTTAGCACAAGGAATTTATATTACATTGAAGCAAGACCTTACAGCAATGCTAATGCAGAAAGCTAAAGAGGTTAATATCCTCAGTAGACAGTATCATTTCATCAATAAGAGAACTATTCAATGACCCTGTATTGGAGTGAACTCAGCATAATCAATTAGCTTTGTCAAGTAAACAGATCTGTCCCTTTGGCTGCTGCGTAACTTGATATTTCTTCCTGTTCTTAGCGACTCTGTGAATGGGGAAATAAAATACCCTGAAATTATACCAGCCCCGACTGAGGGAAGAGAGCTATTTAAAAAACTGTTTCACTGAAAGTGTCTGTCATTCTTAATCAGAGGTTTTTGTCTTCCAGCAGAGAAGGGCGGTAGGACAAGCCTCAGCCCTGCACCACAGAACACTTGAACAAAAACAGCATTTTCCATGTTTAGATGAATTAGATGCAAATCAGTTGGCAAGCAAAATAAAATAAATAATGTGGCCTGCACCACTTGACATAGCCAACTTGAGTAATTATCTTCACAATTTACCATCCTTTGCTTGCTTTACCATTTTTCTTTCTCTTGTTCTTGTTTTGTTTTCTAAAGAAATAATAATGTAATTACTATAATACTAATTTGAAAGCAATGATTTCTATACACTTAGCAGGCTCTGAGACACAATCTATGATAGGTCATGAAACAATGGTCTCAGACTGGACTCGTGTAGTTTGCATTATGAAAAAAAGGATGGGAAGGAGAGATCATTACTCTGCATAATTAGCAGGCTTAATTAAAAAATGGCCTGAGATATCAGCTGTAGCATCAGCTCAACAAACCCCCTAGGGCTTGTTCATAGATTCTGCTGTGCTCTGATTATACCAGTATGAATCCAGAAATAGCCACTTGGAATCACTCTCTCAGAAGGGCATTTGCTAAGTGCTCATGCACTGTTATTAAATCGGTTTGTTTGGCACAATTTTGTAAAACGATACAGGCTTTTAGACCTGTAGCAATTTGAAAAGAAAGCATGGCCAACAAGGTGGAGTAATTCACTCTGTGGCCTCTCAGTGGTCCTTCTTTCTGTTAAATGAAGGCCTTCAGAAATGTATTTGTCCAAATTTCTCAAGTTCTATAAACCCTAATCCGTTTGGGTTTGTCAAACAAGCTCAACTATGAAAGCTTTAAAAAATTAAATCACCTCAGGTTTGAATATCTACAGTTCAAATAAAAGTGGACTGCAATTTGAATTTCTTTATGCACTTTAGATTTGTGATAGTCACATAAAACCATATTTAAAGTTTAACACCTCTCTTCTGGTTTTATTTCTGCCTATGATGGATGACACATACTGCTTCCTTCAGAGGTACAGTAAAACCTTTCTGGCACACCCCTGACCACTTGACCATGTAAACAGGCCATTATGTGAGACAGAAAACAGTTTTTGTAGAATAAATGGTGGATAAATAGCAGTTAGGAACATAAGCAGACATGTTAGGGATGCAATATTTTCCCATGTCAGTGAATTAAACATTGGTTTGGTCTGGTCAGCACATAATTGTTCAAAGTGGAATGTCACTAGAGCACTAGGGCTGCGACCTGATCCAGTGGAAGGTGTTCCCACCCACATCAGGGGAGTTGGAACTAAATGATCTTTGAGGTCCTTTCCAGCCCAAACTGTTTTAAAATGACTGTATGATCCTGTGATGAGGATGATTAAAACATAAGTCCCCTTTGATAGGTACACACTGGCGTTAAAACCAAATTTGGGATCATATCAGAAAGGCAGACAACTAATTGTGGGGGAGGTTTTTATTATTATTTCTGTTCTTTTCACCCATTTTATAACGCTTACTGATGTAAGAAGGAAACCAGAGATACTGTTTATTTAACAGTACAGATAACTTTGAATTCTTTCCTGCAAAATGTCTGGGGCTATGAACAGGCACGAAATGGGTTGAAATCCTTCAGGCCTATCCCATGTCAGTGGACACTGTAACACCCCTCAGGAAACGGGAGAACTCCATCACCCTGGGGCAGGTTGGGCACATCACCACCTCAGCCCTGGAGGCAGGGAACACCCATCACCACTGCTCTCACGCATCAGGAACCTCTCCTCTCTAGAGACCCATCTAAGTACAAATCCTATTAAGATATTTAGATAATATGGTAAGATGCCTCTTTTTATGCTGAGCCCTTTGAGGTGATTAGACAGGGAAATCCTTGCTATCTATTCGAGAAGGTTTCTGGCGTGTTTAACATCTTGGGAACATATTTTTGTGTTTCTTTAGGTTAAAGATATCCTCCTAGGAGCTTATCTATCAGAAGAAGGAGGAACTAAGGAGTATGTGTGTCTGGGGAACAGACAGAAGTTTCTATTCCATGGGAGAATACTGAACCAACAAAGTCCTGAAAGGGAAAGAAATATCTCATGTGATATATTCCTTACTGTTGAGCACAATTAGTGTGCTTTTCAGCAGGAATGGCAGAAATTCCCTATTCCTAACTGAAAGGCATGAAGGAAAAGTAAAAAACACCAAGAAAAAAGACAGAGGAATAAATCAATATGAGGTGAAAGGTCAACAAGCAGCCTACTGGTAGCCAGCCAAAGAGTATTTAATACATCCGTTTGATATTATTCACATTTTTTAAAAATTATGCCAGACAGAGAGAGAGATACAGTGATGCAGCATTTTTGTCTTGGTGAGAGAACTGGCTTTGCTGAGAAAGGTAAACTGATCTAAAGGTAGAGTTTATCCCTAGAGCTTCGACACCCCTTGAGGGTTAGCCATTATTGCAAATGCAATGACAATCTTTCAATACAGACAAATTAGCTATTTTCTAGAGAGCTAATTCAGTTCTTCAAGTCACATTAATTTATCACAGTTTAATTACCGTTAAAATTATACTAATTTGAATTAGAGGTGGCAGTTGTGTAACGTGTGTTATTGAATATCTTGAGTGAATTCTTGAAAATAACATTTGCTCTGTTAGAACACGAAGTAATAATTTCCAACTACAAGGATGCACTCCTTTGATAAAGATTTTTAATAGCTCCTACATAAAGTGGTTTCTATAGTTTTTTATCTTCACCCCACTCTTCAGACTTTCTCATAAGCTGTGTTTCAGCCTTTTCTCTGGGATGGAGAGTGTTTCTCAGCATCTTTAAACTAGTGTTTAAAACAGCTAGGCTTTCTTTAATTAAAATACTGCTCTAATTACAACGCAAAGAAATAGCAAGGAAAATAAATAAAACTTAAAATACTTCAAAAATATTTCCATAATTCAGATATATCTATATTTCCCAAATGGAACAGGATCAGTATTTCAAACATAAAAGGCTTGACTTTAAAAAAAAAAAAAAAAAAAAAAAAAAAAAAAAAAAAAAGCAGATAAGCATGGAAACCCACCATAAAATGCCAGGAGAGCATGACACATATGTAGGTTCAATTTAGAAGGATGAAAAATGAGTAGGAGAGGAATAGACTGCCTGAGTCAGCACAGATACTTTTGATATGAGTGTTCTGTTTCATAACTGCTGAGGATTTTCCCCACCAGTATTTGTGCTGAAAAGCTGTGCCAGTGTCTTGTTTTGATGTGTGAACTTTCTCTAATTTCCAACTAAACTTAGTCTGAGCAACTCTCAGTGCACACCTTCTTTAGAAAACACTGTCCTTTGCATCAAACAGGTCTCCCTTACCAGCTCTCCTGATATACCCAGAACAATATCCTTGTTTCATCGTTGTCCATATTTTTTCCTCTCTTTATTCTCCTGATTGCACTAACAGACTTACTTGCACTTATAACTGGCTGAATTCTTCTCTCTTAAAACCAGGGGAAGCAGAATTGCATCTGATATTTCATTTTTCTCACAATTACCTTGTATAGATGACCCAACAGTTCTTTTCCCCAGTGGGGAATGTCTCTGCCATGCAGTTGCTTGGCATTGTCCCAGGGAGGGCCAGCTGGTGGCTCCCAGACATTGAGTAATCAGTCAGCAGCACAGGGATCTTTATTCTCAGTCTCTCCCATGTGGAGAGCTCACAGCTTGCAGTTGAAGTTCTTCTTATTGGTCCCCTCCATGAATCACTCTGTTTTGCTCCATTGAACTGAAGAACTCTGAAACTTAAATGCAGCATTTTAACCTGTGTGTTTCAGGATAGACATCAAAATCCACATTTAATTAGGAAATTAGTGGGGTCTCTGATGAGCTCATCTGATCTAAAGCTTAATGATTTCTAGGTACTTAGATACTGGCTTACACAAAGAAAAAATAACCAATTCTCTTTACACTTCAAGTCATAATTTAGAATTTTATCCTCTAAATTCAAGTACCATGGACAGTTTGTTTTTTTCACCACTTGGAGCATTTCTTGTCTTCTTTATTTCTTCAGATGTCTGATTTCCAAATCATAATAAAAAAATCTGCATAAGAAACCTCTAGAAAGTTCCAGAGGCAATCTTTTGTTCATTAAATGTCTGAGATGGGCTGACCTGCACACATTCTTAATATAAGTCCAAAGACTTGGAATTTGAAGAACTAGGTTAAGAAGAGAAATGGCTGAAAACAAAGTCATTGAGGAAAAAATGTCTGGTTTTGATTCAGATTTTTTCTTAGTACATCTCCAAATAAATCACAAATACCTTGTGTGATTCATCCCATCTAACTTTAGCCATTTAAAATCTATTCATGTTATCCTAGATGGTTTTCTAGGCTGCTTCTATAACCAGTGGAGAGAGACTTCTTTGTCCTTCCAGCCTAAAATAGGTAGATATTAAGAGAGATAGCATTTAATGTTTTATGATTCATTTCTCCTATCTTTAGATTGTCTAGAAGCTCATATCTTTCTTCATTGACTATAAAAGGAGTGTGTCCAATTAGTACAGATCTTCATGAGTAACTTGGGGACAGGCAAGATAGACAAGATGAACCTCAATCTTTGATCTAACACGTTATTTGAAATAGGAACAGTAATTAAGGTCTATGCTGGTGCTTTTGAAAATTCCAACCTCCCCCTTTAATGAAGCAAAATAGCTTGAAATGAAACAAAGAAAAATGAGCTAAAATAGCAAACTATTCAAATGGCCAAGAAAGAGAGATTTGGAAAATGGTGAGCCATTTTGAAAAGGCCAATCTATAAACTGGGCACTCAAAGAATTCTAAGTGTGAATACACATGCAAAAAATAAAAGTTAACTTGAAAGTCAGAGAAAAAACATCAGAACATTAATTGAGAATGACAGATCTGCAGAATCTGAGGGGCTCAAAGTCAGAAAATCTCGGATGTTTCTTTTAAGACCAAATATAAGAGGTATTTGGTGCATCAAGGACAGGTTGTTCTGTGGGCAAGTATCAGTTGCTCCTGGTGAGTCACTGGGAGCTATACATGCTTGTTTGAAAGTGTTTAGGTCATAGGGGCAGATGCTGGTAGGCTAGGATTCACCTTGGCCCAAATTTAGCCTTCCAAAAGTCATCAGTTTTAGGCCAAACTGTGCCTATTTCCATGAGAGAGGGGGAGAAGGAGAGAAAGATTCAATCATTTGCAAAAAAAGAGAAAAACCTTCCTACCTATTTAATTTAAAGTTGCCGAGATCACAAGTGTAAGATTCAAATACAACTGGTTTTGTCTCTGCTGTGAATGCCTAAACTCAAACAGAGATCATACTCCAGTCTGAGGAGGATGGTGCACCACCACCATGTCAAATCCACAATTAACTGACAGAATCCCATTAAATTTGATAAGCTTCTGAGCCCCTTCAAGCATAGGAACCACACCTCCTAGCTCACTGTTGTATGCATCATCCAAGACCATAAGCCACTGAAGAACTTTTGAAAAAGATTATGTCTTCCATTTTAGAAATCGCCTGCGATCATAAATTTTTTTAGAGTTTACTTTTGCCTGTGCTACTTATTTTGACAAGTATTATTAGAGTATATTAGTGTCTGATTTCAGCTATACTAAAGGCCTTGGCAAGCTTCTATTTAAAGGGGCGGAAAAATTATTAATTGAGATTTTACACCCTAATTCTTCTGCTGGTGTGAGTCACAGTCCAGCCACAGCTGTGAATAGCAAAGAAATGTTTTGTCTCATAGGATGAGCTGTGATATTATCACAAGAAAAAAAGATTTCCATACTGGCACTAAGTTCCTTACACAATGCTGGTTAACTTTAAAAAGTCTTTATGGTTTCCTCAGACAAAATTTGTCTTCAGTATGAGTAAGAAGCACTATTTATGTTGAAGACTTCTTGAATTGTTCTCTCCATTTGTTATGCTTTATGATTACAATAGTCATTTATTACTCTGTCATGCTGAAAACACAAGTGACAAGCCTCACTATGGCTTGTGGTACCTTGGTGATCTGTTACACATCATCACAAGGATCTCTCTTATGTGTAATTATTTCCTCTTTCATTTCCTCAGTGGAAAAGATTTTGCAAGTTATTTACATACATATGTGTATCTATTATTTATATTTGTATATTTTTAGATTCATAGATTTTTAACTACACAAGGGACTATTATAATCATCTAATGTGACCTCTTGCACAACATGGTGATTCCTTCAGGAAAACCAGCAAACTAAGCTGTAGCTTATTTTTTTTAGCAAGATATCTTGTTTTGAAGACTGCATACAAGGACATGCCACATTCCTAGGTAAATATACTATACTGTGTATTTTAGAAAGAAACATTTTTTTTAATTGTATTTGGAACTGAAAGCTGAAAATGGAAACTGCTAGACTTTTGCACAGAAGTTTGCAGACAATCCCAATGTGCTAAGCATTGCAATAGAATCTTCTTGCTGTGGCTCATGTGTGAAACACTTAAGCCAGAGCATTACAAACTTTGAAAATTAAAAACAAAAGCATGAATATTAACATTACAGCTCAGAAGAGCAAGCATAGCGTGTGGCAGGTAGGACTTGCTCAGGATATTAGAGGGTTCTATATCCCTGAGGTTATGTACTATTGTAGTTGGCAACAGTGGAAACTCCTTCAAAGCATGGAATTTTCTAACCACTGGATTGTTCAAACACATTTTAAATCAGAAAAAAAGCCACAACATGTTGTGAAAATCATGTCCTCTGCACATATGGAGTCCAATCTCATGGCCAGATTGAGTTCAGAGCATGCAGTGTGAACATTGCAAAGTGACTTTTCCATTTGTGGATACAGATATTCCATCAACAGAAAATATCTCGAAGGAAACACCTTAAAATTTTAAATTGTCCAGTCTTTTAATGACATTTTAGCCCTGGTTTCCTTCATCCAGTTCTGTGGCAATTGTGTCCTTGAAATTCAAGATGCAGCAGAGGAGATGGAGTCTCTGTGTGTACAGGCACTTCTGCAGATTCTTTCATATTTTCACAAAGTGAGAGAGAACAGCCCAATCCTTGCTGTTGGCTTAGTCTGTGTGGACATATGAATTGTTCTTGTGACAATACTTCACTTTTCTCTAACTCATGAGCTCTGAGGAGATAAAAAACTAGCTATGGCAAGTTGCTGTAAGCCACAGGGCACAACTGCCTTCAAAAATAACAGTGATGAGCACAGCCCTTTGATTTTACATATTGGATTTTGATGCTCTGCAGAAGTTCAAATAAGCTCTGAGATGTCTAGCAGAGAAATCATTGTAAAGGAATTATCCTTTGCAAAAGAAATAAGATCGATCTTCCTAACCATAATTTTCTAAAATTGTTACCTTTTTTTTGTAGCCTGAGTAGGAATGTCAGATAAGTGCAACACTGTAGGACTTCTGAAATTCCACTCCACCGATATTTTGACTGAAAAGAAAAACAAAACAAACAAAAAAACCCATATACAACTGTGGAGATTAAGAAAAATATCTCCAGTTTAAAAGAAATTTATGCTCTGCTAGGTATTCTCAAACTACAGAAACCTTACTGCAGGAACACAAAGAATTCCAGTATCAGCCAGTGTTACCCTAAAGCTGAAAGTAAAATCAAGAGAAGGGAGAGCATATTTTGACTTTTGACTTTAATAATAATTAATCTTAGCAATAAAAATAACAGCAGCTAGACTATTATGCTGAAGATTGTATCCTACAACTCTATCAACTCCATGATTACTTGAAAGGTAAGTGAAAAGAGATAGTGACCTAAATTAGAGAGGTGATCCTAGACAGATAAATTTCTTTTCTTCTAAAAGTAAAGAGAAGATTTTGTGACAGCAAAATGTGCATTTAAGCTGGAATCTCCAAGTTAAACATAGATACTTGGAATTTTGAATCTGAATTGCTAATAGGGAAAGAGGAAAGCTGTTTAAACTATTTTTGTTCTGTGAATTAAACCAATATATCTCAGAATTTACACATATTGCAAGATTCTACTGAGAAAATACTATGCCTATGCAGGAAATTTCAAGAACTGTACCAAAATTGAAAAATCTTAATATTCTCATCATGCCTCAAACCTTTGAAATTCACTTGAGGGTGTTATGTGCCTAAGAACAAACTTCTGCTTTAAGATGTTTTAAATACAGGGAAATTAAATAAAAACACATGCACAATCTGATTAGATCTTCTCTGTCAAACTAAGTGCAGTGCTCCTGTGTAACTAAGTTTCCCCACTAAAATAATTAACCAAAATGGAAGCCAAAACATTTTTGAGCCTTCAGTTCTAATGCATTAAATCCCATTTTTAAAATTCAGAATATGAATTCTGGTAATAGCTACAAAAAATTATTATGGAACAAAATCTCAAACAGCACATTAAGAAAAAAAATTCTTATTTTTCTAAGATGCAAAAGCCATTTACTGCATGAATAACAGGTGTTTAAATAGAGAACTTGAAAATACACCAATGATCATGGAATAAAACTGAGTGGGTTTTTTTTGCATAACTGGTTCCTCTTAAATCTTGATGAAAATTTTCTCCCTGGTGTACCACTAACATCTGCAGAGGGACATACCCCTGACTTCAAAGACGAGTGAGAGCCAGAAGAAAAATTGTTATTTGACAGAAAGTTTCTAAAGTAATAATTGGATTTACACTAAATTTTAGGACAGAAATGATTGTTAGAATATTTTATGAGACTAACTACCTTGTTTTAACAGTATCTGTGGAATTTTCACCATGCTAGCCTTGATTTAAAAGCAGTGCTGAAAAGGAACTGGGTTGTATTCCAGGAGTCGTTCCAGTGAAGTTTAAAAGTGTTAACAGCCCTAAATCTGCACCATTGTCAAAGTCAGGCTTGTCATCTGAGCCAGCAGAGTGGCATAAATTCTTTCAAGGAATTGCTGTGAAATTAATAAATGGGCAGCAAGACAGCTGAACTGTCTGCCACTGGCTAGAGAGGCAGCTGTGGTGTGAAGATGGTTCAGGATTTTTGAGTTCTCCCCAGCACCGTGAGAACCAGTGCTGGCCCCATTGTGGTGGTTTCTCCTGATGTACTGAGCACACCCATCTGTAAGCTGCAGGGAAGAAACAGGCATTCAAAAGAGCAAGAATCTTTGATGTTTTTACATGATGACAGCAAAAACCATAAGGCTGCAAACTGAAGGACAAAATATTGCTGCTAAGAGCTTACTGGATTGCTAAAAGCTATTAAGAAAATGGAAGCTATTAACATCATGCCAAAAAATGGTTCAATAAAGTGGTCTAATGTGAAATTGAGATACTTTGTATCACTCTAAAATGATCACACAACTAATGAACTCCAAACTCTTCAGCAGAAGATGATGTTTTCCCACCCATGTGCACAACTATGCTCTCAAATGCAACACTCTACATAGTTGGGTTTATGTGCAGATTTTCTGTAGATGCACCCTGTTTCACACCTACATTGCAAGAGTAAAGTCCCAATCCTATACTTCTTTTTCAGGGGAAAATCCTTCAAAGTCCTGTTATCAGTAAGGATCAATAATTGGAAAACTCTTAAAATCTACAACCCATCAACCCTCAGTAAATATCTGCCTTGTGCACAGTGTCTTTTACTAGAAAGGGAACAACTAGCTTTGAAACCTCAAATAAAGGCTCCATAAGCTCTTTTAAAAGTCTTCTTCATTATACTATATTGGCCAAAGCATATTGTCTGTGAAATGAACAATATATATTTGAATTTATTGGTTTACATACTAAACATAATAGTAATGTGATAAGAATATATATAGGATTTATCTTTTAATATCAACTACAAATGTAATATTTTATACATCTATGAAAATTATAGCAGCAAAACATTTTGAAATTTATTCTCTGAAAGAAATTCTGTTGCTTACCAAAAGGTAATTTTGAACCTGGAGGTTTCCTGCATATTGTTCAATTACTGTCTGGAGACAATCATGAGAAACACCATAAATCAGATTTTCAGAGAGCACCATAACATGTTATCAATGTTACCAGTGTATTGTTACAATCAGCCCCACAAGGAAGCAATAGCAGTTTTTTATCAGTGATCTCCCTTGTCAGGTCCCAATCTGTGCTCCATTTGCACCCAGAGTATTAAGACAAGGAGACATGGCTGCAAAAATAGACACCCACAGTTAAGAAATCCAGCTGAAATTATTCTTCTGTGAGTTTCTGCCATTTAAATTCTGCCCCTTTGTACTAAGAAGTGCCAGTATAAAACACATTTTGTCCTCCCTATTTTTCTGTGAAATAAAAGTCTGCAGTATAAGAGGAAGACTTGTAGCAATATATTTACCTGAGATTCAACAACTGAGAAATTGGAAGTTCTAATTTCCATCTTGAGTGCTCTTCCTGGCCTAAAACATCTGAATTTTTCAATGTGAACCTAAAAATAGTATATATAATCCTAGCTGAACTATCTTTTACTAATTATTTATTTTAGTCTCTCCAAGATAGAAAGGAATTAGAGTGCTTTGATGAGAAATAATGGTCAAATATATTGATCTGAACTGCAAGATCTGCAAGTGAGCCCAAAATGAAATTATCACAATTTAGAATCATATAAAGTAAGTATTGACTGTCTGCACTAATTCAAATGTGCCCTAACACAGAACAATGACTGCTAGGAGCACTGGAATTGGGCCAGTAGTCTGACAAATGGTTTGGGTGAATCCAATTATTAGACAATTATTCAACAGAAATAGGATGGAACCACCAGGTTAATCCTGATGACCAAACACCATGGTTTTGACTGTTTTAACAGAACAAGCTACACTGTTGCTTCTTTTGCAATTAGGTGATGTGCCTTGAGGTCATACATGTGCCTTCATATGCTTGGTGTGCTTCATATGCCCATGTATGTATGTAAAAATATGCTTACAGGTGTACTTTGTAGACAGACAAATGGGTTGGCAGCTACATACTCAAACAGTACACATGCAGTGCATTTAATCAGAGCTGTGAACAATGTACAGCCAGAGCAGATTGATTAAGAGGATTTTTACAGGTTCACCAGAAACCCTCAATAGCCCTTGACTATAATCAAAGCTTTAAATACAACAGCAGGAATTGAGTAGGAATTGAACTGGCACCAGAGAGGCTAACTCTGCACATCAATACTTAAAAATAAGAGTTGTTGTGTGAAAAAGAGTGCTAAGCTGGAGGAGTGCCAGCTGTTGAAAGCCCACATTTAAGGCTGACTCTAAGGACTGCCAGTGCTTCTGAAGGAAGACTGGAAGAGCAGAGGATGGGTGTGAAAAAGCAGCACCCACCCACAGAGGGTGGGGCTCAGACTGGCACCTGTGCTCCACCTGTGTCAGCCTGGGCTTAATTTTCTGCTCCCCATTAATCCTTCTAAGGAGGATACTCCCTTTTCTCACATTGGTTGGATACCTGCACGTGAAAATACAAGAGAAGACATCAACACATTTTCAGAGCTGTGCTCAGGAATTACAACAATTCTTAATACCTGACCTGCCCTGATGAGTGCTGAGGCCCTGATCCTGTGAAGAGCAATATGTGTGCTCAAATTTACATGCTGTAATTAAACCCAAGGAGACTACTTTCAAAGCCTAGAGTTAAACAAGGAAAAGTTTGTAATGTGAAGTCTTATCTTTCATTAGAACTGCAGAAATAATTGGAAAAAGCAGACAGACTTTCTTGCATACAAGCCCTGTTTCATGTCTTCAGGACTTGGCAAATAGCCAGGTCCTTGCAGGATTGAAGCCCAAATGTTATTAGCAGTGTTTCACTAGGTATAAATGCTCTTGTAAAAGGAGCTTATTAAAAACTTGAGTTTCTTTGCCTAGAATCCTCCACAAAACAACCAAAAATTACTGCTTGTTCTCTACCTGACTTCTCAGAGCAGTAAGAGCAATATGAAAATATTTATGAGGGTATTGCAAAGAATGAGGTTGATCATTGCTTGCAAAATGGTTTGTTTTGTTCAAAAAATAATTAAAAGTGAACTGAGCCAAAGCACATGGGAGAAATTGACTCTATAATCCAGCATTTATGGTGGTGGAAGATCAGTATTGAAGCTTCTAGTTCAAATAATAATTAAATAATTAAATAAATTAATTAATTAGTTTAAAAATATTTTTTTAAAATTAAATAATTGATTAGTTTTATAAAGCAGAACAACTTTAGCAAGGAGATTAGTGGGTCCTGTTTTAGAAGGGCCAAAATCCTGGTGATGAGGATTCCTTGTGATGTGGGCTTCATATCTTCTTTACAAAGTTGGGAGGCCCTTTGACTACTTCTGAGCCATTCTAAATCACACACCTGGTGGGCACTTCTGCCTACAGAAATAGCTCATTTATTTTCAAAATTATCAGACCATTAAAAGCAGATATGTACTGCTTTTTAAAATCTCTTTTAAAAACTACGGGAGCTGTTCACTTTTGGAGTGAGTTCAGGACTTTCTAATTTTTGCTTCTAGTTCTTTCCAATAATTTCTACCATTAGTAAATTCAAATCAATCAGTCTCTGTCTTTAAACATACGATCACAGCTGTCTCCCACCTTGAAAAAGAGCCATGAATATGAACAAATATCAGCTTCAAAAGAGCTGGGTAAAGTCAATGCTTTATTTTCATCAGTTTAATTGAGCTTTGGGTCATCCCCACAGGTGTTAATTGAAGATGCTGAAAGACATGAGATAGGGTCTGTTTCTCCCTATATGAGGATGGAGATGGGAATGCCTGTGACCAAGTCCAATGTAATGGTGCTGACAACATCTCCAAATTCTGTGGGGATTTACTCTGCATAGGTATACACCAGCTATCAAATTTTGATAAATGTTGAAGCAGAATCTCCAGTTTCACCAAAAAGGACATTATCTCTTAGTTTCAACAGTGCAGTTTGGTTTCTGGGCTGGGAGTGCCCATGGCTGGGTCATGTCCAGCCTCTCATCCACCAGCACCCCCAAACCCTTCTGGGCATGGCTGCTCTCCATCTGTTCAGTCTTCAGACCCATCTGTAGAACCTTGATATCCTCAACTGCTTCACTTTTTTCCCACTTACAGATTGATCCTGGTTAATCACAACAGACAATGAGAGACAGAGAGAAGAGATTTCTTTCCCTATGAAGGTAAACCATTAATTTCTTTAGAAGCCGTTTGTCAGTCCTTGATCACTTACTGTAAAGCAGTGATTCAATTAGTCATAAAGACTTTTTCAAGGAAAACACACTTCATTCAAGAGAATTGAAGCTGGAAAAGGATGCAATAAAGGGTAAACTACAGGTATACAAGAAATCTGCAAAGTATGGGAAGAGGCAATAAAATCCCCAATGTCAAAGTGGCAACACCTGCTGAACAAAAAGTTTGTGTGGTTGAACTGCAGAGAACTAATTCAATTAACCTGTCAGTGAGATTGCCTCCTGCCAGCTACCTCTGGAAAATCAATGCATAAATCTATATGCAAATAGGTAGTAAGGTAACTACCATTCTTGCATTGTTCAATAAATGCAGAGAAGTGAAAACTGACCCAGAAGAGAAGTCACTGTGGCAAATATAGCAATCATGTAAATGGTGTTGGTAGCAGGTCAAGGGGGCATGCAAGTAATATAACTTCTGTTGATTTGGCAATAAGTGCAAACCAGAAAAGTAAACAATATCTGAGTACTTTACCATATGGCGAGCATCAAGTTACAGCCCTGGCATAACCTGGAATATCTTCCACTGAAATTAATAACAGCTACTCCCATTTCATTTGGATTTAAAATTGGACTGCAGAAAAGATCAGGAAGCCATGTCCAGCAAAGGCTGTTCCCAAGTTTGCTTCTACTATCCATCAACACTGACAAAACTTACACATTGCCCCAGAAAACTGTTTGGGTTTTCTTCCAAACATAAAAAAGAGAAAATCCTGCTACTTAAGTCTGACTTCCTCCTGTGATTAAGTTTCACTTCAGCTAAATATGTGCTTCCCCAAAAGCTGATATCACTACAGCTACTTCAGACAACAGTAACTAGAGTGCAAATTTAATTCTCTCTAGCATCAGAGGGAATGCTTATTGCAGTGCTGTGTGTGTGATACAAACAGATTTTTTTCTCTGCTAAACTGAAAAATAATTTTATTTCTTTGTTGTCCTTTCAGCAACGAAACTTATTTACTTAAGTTATTAGTCCAGCTCTTAAGTAAGAGTTGGCTCAAAATTCTTACAGTTAGAGTTGACCAAGAAAACGTAAATACAGGTGAATAATTTGTTTGTTAAGTAGCACATGAAATTGCTGAATTTAGTTATTTGGTAATAGCTGAATTTAAAAAAATATATTCACAAAAAGTTCATTCAAGAGAAAGTATTTATCAACTACCTTTTTTACGACAAACATTTTATTATCTATAGGGAATAATCTTGCTCTTGCTTCAGAAATGGGTTGTATTGTGTTGTTTATATGAGTAAAAAGATCCAACTGTTTTAATGATAGGATGAGATTAAGTAAAAAAAAAATTGAGGAAATTCTAAAAAAAATATTAGTTGCTTTTAAAATTATTTTTTATCTACACTTTGGAATTCAGGACACTTAAACACTAATAGCATTTCCAAACACCTAAAAATCTGAAAATCCTCTTTTTGTGATAAGTACAGCCAGCATTGACCTGTTCTTTACCTCCTAAAAAGTTAAAAGTTGAGTGAAGCTGGCACTCAACTTTGATGTTTAGTTAGAATCATAGGATAGTTTGGGTTGGAAGGAACCTTAGAGGTCATCTAGTGCACCCATGCCATGGAAAGGGACCTTCCACTAGGCTGAGCTGCTCAATGCTCTGTCCAGCCTGGTCTTGAACACAGCCAGGAATGGAGTCTCTACAACTTCTCTGGGAAACCTGTGCCAGTGCCTCACTACCCTCATTGTGAAATATTTCTTCCTCTTATCTACTCTCAATCTCTCCTTTTTTAGTTTAAAAGCATTACTCCTTTTTCTGCCACTACGGGTCCTGTTAAAAAGAGTATCACTGGCTTTCTCATAGGCCCTCTCAGTTACTGAGAAGCTGCTATTATTATTATTATTATTATTATTATTATTATTATTATTATTATTACTACTACTATTATTATTATTGTTCTTGCTGGAGCTTTCTATTCTCCAGGCTGCACAACCCCAACTCTCTCAGCCTGTCTTCATAGGAGAGGTGCTCCTTTCCTCTGATTGTCTTTGTGGCCCCCCCCTGAACTCTCTCCATCAGGTCTCTGTCCCTCCTGTGCTGGACCCCAGGGGCTGGGTGCAGCACTGCAGGTGGGTCTCACAGAGCAGAGCAGAGGGGCAGAATCCCCTCCCTGCCCTGCTGCCCACACTGCTCTGGATGCAGCTCAGGACACGTTTGGTTTCTGGGCTGGGAGTGCCCATGGCTGGGTCATGTCCAGCCTCTCACCCACCAGCACCCACAAACCCTTCTGGGCAGGGCTGCTCTCATCCCATAACAAAAGGCCACTAAGTTGGTCAGGCAAGACTTGCCCTTGGTGAAGCTGTGCTGGCTGTCCTGAATCACCTCTCTGTCCTCCATGTGCCTCCATGACTCCATGAAGCAGAACTTCATCAGGAGCTGTTCCATGATCTTTCCAGGCACAGAGGTGAGGCTGACAGGTCCTCCTTTCTATATTTTTTAAAAATAGGTGCAACTTTTCCCTTTTTCCAGTTGTCAAGAACTTCACTTAACTGCCATGGGTTTTACCTGGCTGCCACGGCTTTTCAGACACCATGGAGACTTGCTTGGCACCTACATCAGCCAATTTCCTCAGGACTTTGGGATGCACCCCATTCCATGGTTTCATAGACTTACATACATTCAGGTTCCTTGGGTCATCATGAACCTGATCTTTATGTACAGTGGGAGGGATTTTTCTTCCCCAGTCCCTGCCTTGCAGTCCATCCACCCAAGAGGTGTGGAAAGAGAGGTTGACATTGAAGACTGAGGCATACAAAAGTTGTTGAGCAACTCAGCCTTCTCCTGGTCTGCTGTTACCATTTCGCCAGCCTTGCTCATGAGGGAGGGAGGTAGACTTTCTATGACCTCCCCCTTCTGCCTGACACACCTTCTTTCATCCCTACATAACCAGGCAGAATTCCTACACACTTCCAGGGATGCCTGTTCCTCTTCCACTGCCTGTGCATTTCCTTCTTTCATCTTAGCTTGACAGCAGGTCTCAACTCAACATTGCCTCATTCTCTTGCCTCTCTTTTCTGATCTCCTACATGTAGGGACCAAGAGCTCCTGCACTGCCTGGAAATGATTATTAAAGATCTAGCAGCTCTGTTCTTCCCTCTTGTCTCTGAGGGCCATTTCTCAGGAGGACCTATTGACTAATTCTGTGAACAGTTCATGCAGGGTGTTGTGTCTTCATCACCACCCACGTGGAAGAGCAGTAAAGGATAACAATCTGCACCAGGCTAGGAGGATTCCTGGTGACGTTTCCTAGAATCCGAGTTGCATGCTACCAAACATCACCTGCTTATTCAAGTGTTTTATCAATTTAACAATTGAAGTTGAAGCATCTCAGGAGACCTAGTGCTGAAATTTTTGCCTGAATAACATCCTCTGTCTGAAAGAAAAACACTCAGTTGTCTAAAATGGAATGTCCTATTACTTTTCAGGGAGGCTTTTTGCTGGCAGTATTTAGAAAAAGTGGATCAACATTTGCTCTAATTATATTTAGCATAACAAGCTTATTTAAAATGTAAATCGTTATAGTTTTTCTTTAATGTTACTTGTAATAAATCTACACTGCATTAATTCCCCAAGTAAGGGTGCATTATTTAGTGCATAAATTAAAAAAAAAAAAAAAATAAAAGGTCTTTAAAAATGTTTACTCTTTACAAATAGTGGTAAATACAGGTACAGAGCACATTTACAAAACAGGAAGAGTTTTTTCTGGCTTGGTTAGAAGAGAGTTTTTTTATTTTGGTTACTTCAAAAATTCTTGATTTTTTTCTTACTTGTTTTCCTTCTTTTAAAGAAATTACATTAAAAACCTAAGACCAGACAGAATTTGCCTTGTCATGAAACCTTTCCTCTCCATAGACATTTATCAGGTGTCATTGATAGTTAATCCAGTATATTTGATTACATGCAGTGCTCTCCTCCTTAGATAATTGCAGAGGGAATGCATGGTTTTAAACATCTCTTAAGGAAAACCTCCATAAAAGAGGAGTCATAGAATAATTTGGCTGCTTCCTCGAAACCTTGAGAAAGACATCACTGAGGAACAGAAACTGCCATGCAATAAAAATACACCTTATTCTCTTGTTTCAGGACAACACTTACCACTTTTCTAAGTTTTGTAAAACAGGCATTTTGCTATAATGAACTGTGCTTATTATAATCCTTATATGTAGGGGCATTGCAAATTTGTGAGACTGCAGATTCCCTTGAGAATGCCAGCACATTTTTCTGAGGTCATATTCTACCTTGTTATCAATGGGGTAAACTTGTTTTTAAGATCACCGGTAGGATACCTTCTGAAAGGAGGAAGCTGCCTGTGTTAGACCAACCTTCATTTTACAGAACCCATGGACAACTCCTTCAAATTTCACATGCAATCCAAGCAATTCTGATGTTTCTCTCATCCTCCATCATAACTCATCAACATAGGTTATCCACGCAATTCATCAAGAAGTTTTTCTTGACAATGTGAGCCAGCAGGGAACCGAGTTCAGTGGGTATTCATACAATCCAGTGGATGACTGCCTATCCCATGTGTGACCTTCTTTTTCTCATAGTTACTAACAGTACCTCACAAAGAAGTAGAGAGGTGAAGTAGAATATTAAAATTTCATTTGGATTAGACCAAAATTGCAATATTATAAAGTACCCTTTTTAACACCTATAATGTGGAAAAATCAGAGTTTGTGATACATATCTCCTATCACTTATCTTACAGATACCATAAAAGCTATACCATGGCAGCTACATGTATGTCAGGTTTAGGTGTGAAACATCTTGCTATTAAGGGTAGTATTGGACAGAGTCAGACAAACAAATGTATGTGTTTGTGTGTGTGTTAGAATATACAAACTACACATGAAAATACAAGAAAAATCAGACTGTCCCTCTTTTTCATTTTGCCTTTTTCATTTTAGTTCCAGATTTCTAGCAACACATTGCTTAATGGGCAAACTGCATACATGCTCATTGGAAAAAAAAAATAGAAAGAAAGAAGAAAAACAAATATCTCCCCATGAGTTATCCCACTCACAACAATCTACCAAAAGCACAAGGGGCATTTTCCCATCTTTCCCCAGCAGACTTACTGGTGAAGAAAAACTGACACTCACAGCCACACCAGCTGCACATCCCTTACTCTTACCACCCTCCATTGCTTTGGAGACATATCTGTCACTTGAACACGATATTTATTTATTATTATAAATAAATATTTTTATATAATATTTAAATATTATTTGCTTATGTTTTTATATTTAATCTGATTTTTGTAAACACTCCTCCCTTGTTATTTCATCATCCCTACGCATATATTCAATGCTATGCTTCAGTCAGTCTGAAAGCAAATTGCAAATATTATATTTCAGATATTTCACATAAGTTTGAGCATATTCAGGTTGAGTTGCTACCAAAACACAGAACACATTTTTGACATAAAAATGTTTGGCTGACTAGTGATATTTGATTCATAGCTTGTTTTTTAATTCCTATTGTGCTCATTTGTGAATGTTCACATCTTCCTGTAATGAATATTGTCCCTCCATTTCCGGGAATGAAAGCAGGATAGCTTGAGGTAAAATTGTGCCACAGATTTTTCAGTCCTGTGTTTCTTTCCAAAAAAAAAGAGGCCTTCTTAGACACTAGGAGAGATACAGTCTACACATGAATTAAAAGAATTTGCTTGTTTTCTCATTTTGCACATGCAAAACCAAGATGTTTTTAGCTTCAAACAGTCAAAAAATCTGGAAGAGCTGGTATTTCCTTGGCCAAGCCTGTGACCAGAAAGGAATGTTTTGCAGAAAAGAAAATAAAGAAACAAGGCAATGTATTTCATTTTAAAATGCCTTTTTTCCAGCACTATGCTGCCTGAAATGCTAGAAGGTCTTTGTGATACTAGCTGGAACTGCTGTGAGGTAATTATATGTAGTTACATAAAGCAGCCTAATGCTAGGCCAGCAAATTGTCTAAAAGAAGGGAGTGTATTCCTTGCTAAATGTTTTGTCATGATGACCATGCCCTTTATTTATCTCTAACACAACATGCTTATTCTGCCCCATCCACTGTTTTCACCCTGCAAATTTATGAGGCTCTATTAATCTTCTGCCCTGCTGACTCTCTCTGTTGCAAAGTGTCAGCAGACTTTTGTACCTTGCTAATGTACAAAGTGCTTCTTATGAGTAATATCAGCATTTTGCCTTTTAATTGCACATATAATTTTTAGGTCTTACAGCTAATAAGGGAATTGAGACCACGGTTCATCATTGTCTCGAATGGTACTCCAGGGGTGTAGGGACTGTGGAAGCTCAGAGAAGAATATACTTGTCCTCGTTCCAAGCAATAGCTTCTCTCATTACAGCAGCTCCATTCACACCAGTACAGTTACAGGTTTGCCAGCACTTCCATTACAAGCCCAGCTTTTTGGGGTTTCCAAATTGTTGTAAAAATTTATAAAACATAAAATGCATTCTGTCATCTTAGCTTTTTTTTATTATGATGTTTTATTTTTTTCAATTTATCATTATTGCTGCTGTTATTGTTATTATTTTCTTGTTATTGTTGTTATTGGTTGTATCATTACTATTACTACTATTATTATTATTATTATTATTACTATAAATTTCTATAGAAGTTGATTTTAGTGTTTTAAATACCTCATTATTTGTGGAGGACAAAATGTTGTTTTGCAACAACATTTGAGCATTTTGCATTTGCAACACCATTTGTTTTACAAGAACAATTTAGTGTTTTAGGAGAAAATGTTGTTTTGCAGTCCTGCTGAAAACTAGCATTCCCCATATTTGAATTACCGTAAGTTTGTTCATAGTTGGTTCCATCTTTTCTGTCCAAAACCAAATTAGACAAATGATTATGTGGAAGTAATTTGGAACAATGAAGAGTAATTTTATATTAACAACCTTTAACAAGGAGTTTTCCCCTCATCTTGAAATTCACATTACTGAGGCATGTTCCTATTGTTCAGACAGCTGGGGAGGCAAACACAAGTTTGTCTTCCTTTTCTCATGGAAGTCAAATACAGGCAAGAGCTCATGGATCATATACTCAAGGGTTTGAAGAATATGTGCCAAATTATGCAATTAAATGTTCTCTCATAAGTATGCAAAGCAATAAAAAGTAAACAGACTGACTATTGGAATATCATGTCATGGGAGCTGCCTGTTAGCAAATTACAGTCTGTCCTTAACTACTGGGCATTCCTTTTTTTGTAGAAAAGTCCACATAAGATTGAGAGGTCTGATATATTTTTCAGATCCTGCTAGGAATGGTGCAAATAGATGTATTCCACTGTCAGTAAACAGTGTTGGGAAATGGTGAC